>NC_084620.1:51259700-51264700 GCF_033978795.1 Nerophis ophidion | reverse complement strand
GGCTTATAGTCCGGGGTGGGTAGTATATGAAAAAATTATTTTTCGAGTAAAATTTAGTGAGTACGGCTTATATACCGGTTCGCTTTTGTAGTCTGGAAAATAAGGTAATCTTCCACCAAATGGGGGGGGGGATGTTATTTTGTCATCTAACAGATACTACATTGCTTCATTAGGAAACAATTAAGGTATATAAATAAACATTTGCATAATATTTCTGTGTAAAAAAACTAGATCCACAACTAATATATCTGCGGCTTATAGTCCGGGCCGGCTAATATATGGGAAAAATAATTTTTCTAGTCAAATTTGGTGGGTGCGGCTTATCTACCGGTTCGCTTTGTAGTCTGGAAAATACGGTAATCTTCCACCAAATGGGGAAAAACATGTTATTTTGTCGACTAACAGATAATACATTGCTTTATTTGGAAACAATTAAGGTTATATAAATAAACATTTACATAATATGTCTGTGTGACGAACTCATTTGACAACTTATATATCTGCGGCTTATAGTCCGGGGCGGGTAATATATGAAAAAAATTATTTTTCTAGTAGAATTCAGTGGGTACTGCTGATATACCGGTTCGCTTTGTAGTCTGGAAAATACAGTAATCTTCCACCAAATGGGGGGGAAACATGTTATTTTGTCAACTAACAGATACGACATTGCTTTATTAGGAAACAATTAAGGTATGTAAATAAACATTTGCATAATACTTCTGTGTAAACTACTAGATTCACAACTTATATATCTGCGGCCTATAGTCCGGGCCGGCTAATATATGGAAAAAAATATTTTTCGAGTAAAATTTAGTGGGTGCGGCTTATTTACTTTGTAGTCTGGAAAATACGGTAATCTTCCACCAAATGGGGAAAAACATGTTATTCTATCGACTAACAGATACTACGTTGCTTTATTTGGAAATAATTAAGGTTATATAAATAAACATTTAAATATTTCTGTGGCTAATATAGAGGAAAAGAATGTTCTTGTAAAATTTAGTGGGTGTGGCTTCTATAACGGTTCGCTTTGTAGTCTGGAGAATACGGTAATCTTTCACAAAACGGGGGGGAAAACATGTTATTTTGTCGACTAACAGATACTACATTGCTTTATTAGGAAACAATTAAGGTATGTAAATAAACATTTACATAATATTTCTGTGTAAAGAACTTATTTCCCAACTTCTACATCTGCGGCTTATAGTCCGGGCCGGCTAATATATGGAAAAAATATTTTTTCTAGTAAAATTTTGTGGGTGCCGCTTATATACCGGTTCGCTTTGTAGTCTGGAAAATACAGTAATCTTCCATCAAATGGGGGGGAACACATGTTATTTTGTCGACTAACAGATATTACATTGCTTTATTTGGAAATAATTAAGGTATGTACATAAACATTATCATGATGTTTATGTGAAAACAACTTATTTGACAACTTCTATAACTGCGGCTTATAGTCCGGGCGGCTAATATAGGGGGGGAAAAATATTGTACAATTTAGTGGGTACAACTTATATACATACCGGTTCGCGTTGTAGTCTGGAAAATACGGTAATCTTCCATCAAATGGGGGGAAATCATGTTATTTTGTAGACTAACAGATACTACATTGCTTTGTTTGGATGAAATTAAGGTATGTAAATAAACATTTTCATAATATTTCTGTGTAAACAACTCGTTTCACAACATTTTTATATCTGTGACTTATTGTCCGGGCCGGCTAATATATGGAAAAAAAGGTTTTTCCTTGTAAAATTTAGTGGGCGCCACTAATATCCCGGTTTGCTTTGTAGTCTGGAAAATACAGTAATCTTCCACCAAATGGGCGGGGGAACATGTTATTTTGTAGACTAACAGATACTACATTGTTTTATTAGGAAACAATTAAGGTATGTAAATAAAAATGTACATACTATTTCTGTGTAAACAACTTATTTCACAACGTACAGTTGTGGTCAAAAGTGTACATACACTTGTAAAGAACATGATGTCATGGCTGTCTGGAGTTTCCAATCATTTCTACAACTTTTATTTTTTGGTGATGTAGTGATGGGAGCACATACTTGTTGCTCACAAAAAACATTCATGTAGTTTGCTTCTTTTATGAATTTATTATGGCTCTACTGAAAATGTGAGGGTCAAAAGTATACCTACAGCAATGTTAATCTTTGCTTCCATGTCCCTTGGCAAGTTTCACTGCAATAAGGCGCTTTTGGTAAAATTTTCACCACAAAATTGCTGCAGTTCAGCTAAATGTGTTGCTTTTCTGACATGGACTTGTTTCTTCAGCATTGTCCACACTTTTAAGTCAGGACTTTGGGAGGGCCATTCTAAAACCCTTATTCTAGCCTTATGTAGCCATTCCTTTACCACTTTTGACCTGTGTTTGGGGTCATTGTCCAAGTGCGGCCAAGACCCAACCTCCGGGCTGATGATTTTAGCTTGTCCTGAACAATTTAGAGCTAATCCTCCTTTTTCTTTGTCCCATTTAGGTTCTGTAAGACAGCAGTTCCATTGGCAGCAAAAGAGGCCCAGAACATAATACTACCACCACCATGCTTGACGGTAGGCATAGTGTTCCTCACCTTTCCTCCTCCAAACATATTGCTGGGTATTGCGGCCAAACAGCTTACTTTTTGTTTCATTCTGACCACGGAACTTTCCGCTAGAAGGTCTTATCTTTGTCCAAGTGAGGTCAGTTTTAATTTTCAGTAGACCCATAATAAATTCATAAAAGAACCAAACTTCATGAAAGCTCCAATCACTTTATCACAAAGAAATAAGAGTTGTAGAAATGATTGGAAACTCCAGGCAGCCATGACGTGATGTTCTTTACACGAGTATGAACATTTTTGACCACCATTGTATCCTTCTCATGCAAAATCTGCCTGTCCTAACGTCGCTGCCACAACAGCCTGGCATGCAAATGGACCATCTGATCCTAATCTTACATTTCATATTCATATTTTCCCAACTGGTTCTGCGCATGGAACACCTTCGGGTACGGCCGTGACGTAAACACCGAGACCGAGCAGCCCACAGAGTTTGGCTGGACTGCGGTGCGAGGGTGGACTAGAACCACTGGAGCATGTCTCTCTCAACTGGAGCATGGAGCCAAGCAAAGACAAGCTCGGCGACATGTGTAAAATAGTCTAGAGTTGTACCTAACATAGAGCAGCTCAGATCCCTCAGGAGAAACATGGCACACTTTAAAAAAAAAAAAGGATCATTATCAGCAATAAAATTGCACAGGCAGCGGCTTTTGTTGGGAGATTTGTAAAGGGCTTTGCAGACACCACAGCCCCCCGGCTCCCTAACAAAACCACCTGTATCACACTTTTCATGTTCCCCTCCACTGAGACTAGGAGCCGCCAGAGAACCAGTCTTTCCAGTTTTGGCTCGGGGTTATCTGCGTCCTTCCAGTCTCTTTTTTCCAGTCTGTTCTTGGAACCCATAAAGCAGCCGTGTACTTGATGGGAATCTTTGGCCACTTTGTGTGCGATTCAGATTCAGGATCCATTCTCAATTCAAACCCATTTAATTGCTGTAATAGTAATAATGAAACTTTTTCAACACAGAAAAAACTCCTGGTTGCACGGGGACGGCCAAAAAAACGCCTTTTTAAAAACATACTCGTACAAAAGCCTAAAAGCAGTAAAGTTGTCTTGTTGTGTAAATGGAAAATAAAAGGAGAATACAATGATTGGCAAATCCTTTTCAACTTATATTCAATTGAATAGAGTGCAAAGACAAGATATTTAACATTGAAACCGGAAAACGGTGTTATTTTTTGGCAAATATTAGCTCATTTGGAATTTGACGGCTGCGACATGTTTCAAAAAAGCTGGGACAAGTGGCAAAAAAGACTGGGGAAGTTGAGGAATGCTCGTCAAAGACTTATCTGGAACATGCCACAGGTGAACAGGCTAATTAAGAAGAGGTGGGTGCCATAATTGGTATAAAAGCAGTTTCCGTGAAATGTTCACTCATTCACAAACAAGGACGGGGCGAGGGTCGCCGCTTTGTCGACAAATGCCTGAGCAAATTGTTTAAGAACGACATTTCTCAACCAGCTATTGCAAGGAATTTAGGGATTTCGCCATCCACCCTCCGCAATATCATCAAAAGGTTCAAATCACTGCACGTAAGCCATGATATTAAAGACCTTGGATCCCTCAGGCAATACTGCATCAAAAAGCGACATCAGTGTGTAAAGGATATCACCATATGGGCTCGGGAACACTTCAGAAAACCACTGTCAGTAACTACAGTTGGTCGCTACATCTGTAAGTGCAAGTTAAAACTAATAAGACGGAGCCATTTATCAACAACACCCAGAAACGCCTTGCTGGGCCCGAGCTCATCTCAGATGGACTGATGCAAAGTGGAAAAGTGTTCTGTGATTAGGATTAGTGATTTAGACGTAGCTAAAACACTGCCGACTGCAGATGGATGTTAGCTGCTAAGTAGCTAGCCATGTCTTACAGCAGCTCTTCTTGAGGGTGTTTCAGTGTTATAACTTTACCTTTATGTTTACTTTTTACACCAAAATGTGTCCGTTCTCCCTTTTCTGTCTACACGCTGTGTCTGCTTGTAAGTACTCTATGTGCGCGCACTGCCAAACATGCTCCTCTGCTCGTAAAACCAGCAATGCCAAAAATACTACAGAATATTTTTCAAACAGAGTATAGGACCGTTTTTGATTTATTAGTACCACGATACGGTATACCGTACAACCCTAATAAGAATAAAAGTTGCAAAATGGCCTCGAACTAGATCGTCATGGTTTTATTCAGTGCTGGGAACTGTGGGAAAGTGAGGTTGCCTTTGCTAAGTCTATGATTGTGAGTGTGCATGCAGGATATGTGGTGGTGGTGCTTATGGATTGTGTGTGTGTGTGTGTGTGTGTGTATGTGTTCTTGTATTTCTACCTTTCTTGAGATGTCAAAAAGGAAATATATCTTCCATATGAGGAGGAGTGAACAAGTGACGATATA
>NC_084620.1:51252200-51257200 GCF_033978795.1 Nerophis ophidion | reverse complement strand
TTCAATCCGAGCGACTCGTATTTCCTGCGAAGAGCTCCGGCCTCCTAATCCCAGCTGGGATCTCCAGGTTATTTGTTGGAACACAAGCTGGGGGGATTTGGTGACAGCGGGAGGGTGGGGTGGACCCCCTTCATAAATTCCTAGGAAATTGTCCAATTAATTAAGATGATCAGGACTCAATGACTCCCAGCTGCAGGGAGGCTGCCTTTGTTTTTACTGGGTCAGGAGAGCTGCCGCCATGTCTGCCTGGCTGTTTGAATAAGGTGCTACTTGATATCCTCAACCCTGTTTTTTACCTCCCACTTCACAGAAACTGAAGGAGGGAGAGATGTTCCGGAGAAATGTTCCACTGGAGAGAGCAGAATGTGAAGAAGAGGGTGTCACGCAACACAGAACGGCTGAGAACGGCACCAGGTTCTTCTTTTTTTTTTTTTTTTTAGCTTCGTGGCCGCTCTTGCGTTTCATTTTGCTTTCAACACATTTAAATGAATTACTGTATGGGCCTGCCTCTGCCACCCCTAAACATGTATAATCACATGACTGTATGGGCCTACCTCCGCCAGATGTTAGCACTTTGGATTCAGAATGTAGCCTCGCTTGCAAGCTTAAAGGGGGACATTATCACAATTTCAAAAGGGTTAAAATCAATAAAAATCAGTTCCCAGTGGCTTGTTGTATTTTTTGAAATTTTTTTCAAAATTTTACCGGTCCCCGAATATCCCTAAAAAAAGCTTAAAAGTGCTTGATTTTTGCTATTTGCGATGCGACTATCCATTTCCCTGTGACGTCATACAGTGCTGCCAATGCAAACAAACAACGGCAGATACCACAGCAAGATATAGCGACATTAGCTCGGATTCAGACTCTGATTAAACGATTCAACAGATTACGCATGCATTAAAACGGACGGTTGGAGTATGAAAGTATTGAAGAAGAAACTGAAGCTATTGAGTAAATACCTATTGACGCTATTCATAGCCATAGCATGGCCGAATAGCTGCGTTAG
The DNA here is from genome assembly GCF_033978795.1 of Nerophis ophidion. Lineage (NCBI taxonomy): Eukaryota > Metazoa > Chordata > Actinopteri > Syngnathiformes > Syngnathidae > Nerophis > Nerophis ophidion. The sequence continues at coordinate 51,256,194 of NC_084620.1, read as the reverse complement.
CATCACCGGTAAAATGTGCGGAACCGAACGATCAGGACTTTCGCGTCTCGTGACACTGGAGCAACTTAAATCGTTCGATTGGTAAATGTTTTTTTCGCATTAAATGTGGGTGGAAGGAAATGTAATATAGTTGCAAATGCATCTGCAGGTTATCCATACATCTCTGTGCCATGCCTGCTTTAGCACCGCCGGTAAATAGCATGTTAGCATCGATTAGCATAGTATGTTAGCATCGATTAGTGTAACATGTTAGCATCGATTAGCTGGCAGTCAACATCAACAAAACTCACCTTTGTGAATTCGTTGACTTTATAGTTGCAAATGCATCTGCAGGTTATCCATACATCTCTGTGCCATGTCTGCTTTAGCACCGCCGGTAAATAGCATGTTAGCGTCGATTGGCGTAGCATGTTAGCATCGAATAGTGTAACATGTTAGCATCGATTAGCTGGCAGTCAACATCAACAAAACTCACCTCTGTGAATTCGTTGACTTTATGGTTGCAAATGCATCTGCAGGTTATTCATACATCTCTGTGCCATGTCTGCTTTAGCACCGCCGGTAAATAGCATGTTAGCGTCGATTAGCGAAGCATGTTAGCATCGATTAGCTGGCAGTCAGGCCGCAACCAATTATGTCTGATTAGCACATAAGTCAACATCAACAAAACTCACCTTTGTGATTTCGTTGAATTTATCGTTGCAAATGCATCTGCAGGTTATCCATACATCTCTGTGTCATGTCTGTCATTGCTGGTAAACTTGAATCCCTCCCTGTTAGTGTTGTTACACCCTCCGACAACACACCGACGAGGCATGATGTCTCCAAGGTTCCAAAAAATAGTCGAAAAAACGGAAAATAACAGAGCTGAGACCTGGTGTTTGTAATGTGTTGAAAATGAAAATGGCGGCTTTATTACCTCGCAGACGTCACGTTCTGACGTCATCGCCAAAAGAGCGATAAACAGAAAGGCGTTTAATTCGCCAAAATTCACCCATTTAGAGTTCGGAAATCGGTTGAAAAAATATATGGTCTTTTTTCTGCACCATCAAAGTATATATTGACGCTTACATAGGTCTGGTGATAATGTTCCCCTTTAAAGGGGAACATTTTCACAATTTCTGAAGGGTTAAAACCAATAAAAATCAGTTCCCAGTGGCTTATTTTATTTTTCGAAGTTTTTCTCCAAATTTTACCCATCACGCAATATCCCGAAAAACGGCTTCAAAGTGCCTGATTTAACCATCGTTATATCCACCCGTCTATTGTCCTGTGACGTCACAGCGTGACCACACAGAAACAAACAAAGCGGATAGCACAGAAAGGTATAGCGATATTAGCTCGGATTCAGACTCGGATTTCAGCGGCGTAAGCGATTCAACAGATTACGCATGTATTGAAACAGATGGTCGGAGTATGGAGGCAGGTAGCGAAAAAGAAATTGAAGAAGAAACTGAAACTATTGAGCCATGGCATGACAGACAGCGGCACGGGAGGAAGCGAGGACGAATTGGGCGATCGCCTTCTAACCAACGATTAGCATGTGTTTGTTTGGCATTAAAGGCCAACTGAAATGAGATTTTCTTATTTAAACGGAGATAGCAGGTCCATTTTATGTGTCATACTTGATCATTTCGCGATATTGCCATATTTCTGCTGAAAGGATTTAGTAGAGAACATCGACGATAAAGTTTGCAACTTTTGGTCGCTAATATAAAAGCCTTGCCTGTACCTGAAGTAGCAGACGATGTGCGCGTGACGTCACGGGTTGTGGAGCTCCTCACATCTGAACATTGTTTACAATCATGGCCACCAGCAGCAAGAGCTATTCGGACTGAGAAAGCGACGATTCCCCCATTAATTTGAGCGAGGATGAAAGATTTGTGGATGAGAAACGTTAGTGAGTCACTAAAAAAATAAAGAAAAGCGACGGCTCCGGGCGGCTGCAGTGGTAGCATTTCAGATGTAATTAGACACATTTACTAGGATAATTCTGGAAAATCCCTTATCTGCTTATTTTTTAATAGTGTTTTAGTGAGATTGTAAAGTCATACGTGAAAGTCGGATGGCTGCGGTGAACGCCAGTGTCTCAGAGAGAAGCCAATGGAGAAGCCAAGATCACAGATGTCTTTTTGACAGCTACAGGAGGAGGTACACATTGATAAAATTACAAACCGACTAGCTTGCTAGCTAGAGCAAATGCTAACATGTAAACAAGAGACAACAACGTCTTTCTCCGTTAAGAAATGTCACACCCCTAAACATGTATAACCACATGACTGTATGGGCCTGTGTCCACCAGATGTTGGCACTATGGATTCAGAATGTAGCCTGGTATGCTAGCTTAATAAGCAACGTTTTAAGGTCAAAAATGTTTTTCCGAAGAACGCACATCAACAGTAGTGACGATAACCGTGGTAAAACTCCCGATGTCCAGTTTTATCGTATTCAATTATAACGATCGAAAAGCCAATAACTACGGATTGATAAAATTACAAACCGACTAGCTTGCTAGCTAGCGTAAATGCTAACATGAAAACAAGAGACAACAACGTCTTTTTCCGTTAAGAAATGTCATACCCCTAAACATGTATAATCACATTACTGTATGGATTCAGAATGTAACCTCGCTTCCAAGCGGTATAAGCAACTTTTTAAGCCACATCAACGTTAGTGACAATAACCGTAGTAAAACTCAAGATGGTTCGTAGTACCGTATTCAATTAATAATAGTATTAAAAATAATAATAATAATAATAATAATAATAATAATAATAATAGATTGTATTTCTAAAAAGCACTTTACATTGAGTAAACCACCTAAAAGTGCTACGGTGTATTAAAAAAACATATTAAAAAAAAGATAATACAAATAAATACAAATAAAAAGTAGAACGAGCACGCGAATATCTAAAAAAAAGAAGGCTTTTTTTTTTTAAAGAAGTGTTTTTAAGTCTTTTTGAAAAGCATCCACAGTCTGTGGCGCCCTCAAGTGGTCAGGGAAAGCACAAACAACAAATATTAAGCTCATTTGGAATTTGATAACTGCAGTATGTTTAAAAAAAGCTGGCCTTAGTGGCAAAAAAGAGGGAGAAAGTTGAGGAATGCTCGTGTGTGCATAAATATATACATATATATATATATATATATATATATATATATATATATATATATATATATATATATATATATATATATATATATATATGTAGCTGAGATAGGCGCCAGCGCCCCCCGCGACCCCGAAAGGGAATAAGCGGTAGAAAAATGGATGGATGGATGGATATATATACCGCATTTTTCGGAGTATAAGTCGCTCCGGAGTATAAGTCGCACCTGCCGAAAATGCATAATAAAGAAGGAAAAAAACATATACAAGTCACACTGGAGTATAAGTCGCATTTTTGGGGGAAATTTATTTGATAAAATCCAACACCAGGAATAGAAATTTGAAAGGCAATTTAAAATAAATAAAGAATAGTGAATAAGTGTACGTTATATGAGGCATAAATAACCAACTGAGAAGGTACCTGGTATGTTAACGTAACATATTATGGTAAGAGTCATTCAAATAACTATAACATATAGAACATGCTATACCTTTACCAAACATTCTGTCACTCCTAATCCAGGAATCCCATGACATTTCATACGTCTAGTCTCTTACGTGAATGAGCTAAATAATATTATTTCATATTTTACGATAATGTGTTAATAAATTCACACATAAGTCGCTCCTGAGTATAAGTCGCACCCCCTGCGACTTATAGTCCGAAAAATACGGTATATATGTATATATATGTACATATATATATGTACACATATATATATATATATATATATATATATATATATATATATATATATATATATATATATATATATATATATATATATATATATATATATATATATATATATATATATATATATATCCATCCATCCATTTTCTACCGCTTATTCCCCTTCGGGGTCGCGGGGGGCGCTGGCGCCT
>NC_084620.1:51207200-51249700 GCF_033978795.1 Nerophis ophidion | reverse complement strand
CAACGTTGATTTTGATTCATTATTATTTTTTGAGCAAAGACAGTTATTTGATCCGACTAAAATTCTTGTGGTTCCAAAAAATGTGACGGATACATTTTTTTAATATTTTTATGTTTTTTTAATTTATTAAAACACACATATATGCAATATTTTCCCCAAAAATATTTCAAAGTGAAATATTGAGTAGGAAGTAATTGCCTCCTTAAATAGGTCAATAATTCATAACAACATTGATGTATTATTATTTTGTGAGCAAAAACAGTTTTTCTTTGAACCCACTTAAATACTCGGTGTTCCAAAAATGTGACATATATTATTTTAATGTTTTTTTTAAATTAATAAAACACCAAATATGCAATATTTTCCCCCAAAAATGTCTAATTGGAATTTTTAATCCTTGAATACGTTAACAATTCCTAACAACATTGATTTTGATTCATTATTATTTTTTGAGCAAAGACAGTTTTATTTAATCCCACTAAAATTATTGGGGTTACAAAAATGTGACATATATGTCTTTTGTTTATAAGTTTCTAATATTTTTTTATGTTCTTTAAAATGTACTAAAACACACAAATATGCAATATTTTCCCCCCAAAAATATTTCAAAGTGAAATATTGAGTGTGAAGTAATTTGAGCCTTAAATAGCTCAATAATTCATAACAACATTAATTCATTATTATTTTCTGAGCAAAGACAGTTTTTTTTAACCCCACTAAAATTCTTGGGGTTCCAAAAATGTGACATTTATTATTTGTATGTTTTTTTTATTTTAATAAAACACATATTATGCAATATTTTCCCAATAAATGTTTGAAATTTAAATTGTTGATCATTGAATAGGTCAACAATTCATAACAACATTGATTTTGATTCATTATTATTTTTTGAGCGAAGACAGTTTTTTAAATCCCACTAGAATTCTTGGGGTTCCAAAAATGTGACAGATATTTCTTTTGTTTATAAGTTTTAAATATGTTTTTATGTTCTTTAAAATGTACTAAAACACACAAATATGCAATATTTTTCCCCCTAAAATATTTCAAAGTGAAATATTGAGTATGAAGTAATTTGACCCAGAAATATGTCAAGAATTCATAACAACATTGATTTTAATTCATTATTATTTTCTAAGCAAAGATTCTGGGGGTTCCAAAAATGTGACATATATTATTTTTATGTTTTTTTTAAATGTAATGAAACACAAAATATGCAATATTTCCCCCAAAATTTTTCAAATTGATTTATTATTATTTTCTGAGCAAATAGGTTTTTGTTTGATCCCACTAAAATTCTTGGGGCTCTAAAAAATGTGACAGGTATGTCCGTCATTTAGAAGTTTTTAATATTTTTTTATGTTTTTTTTTTATTAAAACACACAAATATGCAATATTTTCCCCAAAAATATGTCAAAATTAAATATTGAGTGTGAAGTAATTGGAGCCTTAAATAGGTCAATAATACATAACAACAACATTATTATTATTTTCTGAGCAAAGATTCTCGGCGTTCCAAAAAGTGACATATATTATTGTAATGTTTTTTTTATTTAATAAAACACAAAATATTCAATATTTTCCACTAATTTAATTCCAATTGGAATTATTGATATCCTTGAATAGGTAACAGTCCATAACCACATTGATTTTGATTCATTATTATTTTTGAGCAATATCAGTCTGCATGGCAGATTTGTGTTATTAGAGTCAACATTGCAACTTTTTCCTCATAACATCTGACCTTATTTATGTTTTATTTTTTTAGTTAGTTTGCTTCTATTAGTATGTTTAAAACGTGCCACGGGCTGCTAAAACATTCACCGCAGCAATGAGAAGCAGAACTTTTCAAAACGTATTTACTCACAGGACTAAAGTTGTGATGTTGGATGCGTACGAGCCCAAATCGGGGATGGCCTCCAGTTCGTTGTGGTTCAGCTTTCTGAAGAAAAAAAAAAAGGGAGCAGACGTTTAAAAATACAGCCTGGCATCACTGAGACGGTGACAGAAGTTTATTCTCGGACGCAGCAGGCGGACTTACATTTCATTTAGATGTTGGAGTTGGGAAAACAAAGTGCTGTCCAGCACCTGCAATTTGTTATGGCTCAGGTCCCTGTCAAGAGAGGCAACACATCAGGGGAAATACACAAACTATTTGTCTGAGGTGACAGAAATTTAATGACATTGGCAGCAAATCCTGGACACATGTACACAAACTACATTGTGTGCTAAAAGTGCAACTAGTAGGACACATATACACAAACTATGTGCTAAAACTGCAACTAGTAGTACACATATACACAAACTATGTGCTAAAACTGCAACTTGTAGGACACATGTACACAAACTATCTGCTAAAACTGCAACTAGTAGGACACATATACACTAACTATGTGCTAAAACTGACACTAGTAGGACACATATACACTAACTATCTGCTAAAACTGCAACTAGTAAGACAAATGTACACAAACTATGTGCTAAAACTGCAACTAGTAGCACACATATACACAAACTATGTGCTAAAACTGCAACTAGTAGGACACATGTACACAAACTATGTGCTAAAACTGCAACTAGTAGTACACACATACACAAACCATGTGCTAAAACTGCAACTAGTAGGACACATGTACACAAACTATGTGCTAAAACTGCAACTACTAAGCCACATATACACAAACTATGTGCTAAAACTGCAACTAGTAAGATACATATACACTAACTATCTGCTAAAACTGCAACTAGTAGTACACATATACACAAACTATGTGCTAAAACTGCAACTAGTAAGACACATATACACTAACTATCTGCTAAAACTGCAACTAGTAGTACACATATACACAAACTATGTGCTAAAACTGCAACTAGTAAGACACATATACACTAACTATCTGCTAAAACTGCAACTAGTAGGACACATATACACAAACTATGTGCTAAAACTGCAACTACTAAGCCACATATACACAAACTATGTGCTAAAACTGCAACTAGTAAGACACATATACACTAACTATCTGCTAAAACTGCAACTAGTAGGACACATATACACAAACTATGTGCTAAAACTGCAACTAGTAGTACACATATACACAAACTATGTGCTAAAACTGCAACTAGTAGGACAAATGTACACAAACTATGTGCTAAAACTGCAACTACTAAGCCACATATACACTAACTATCTGCTAAAACTGCAACTAGTAGGACACATATACACTAACTATCTGCTAAAACTGCAACTAGTAGGACACGTATACACAAACTATGTGCTAAAACTGCTACTACTAAGCCACATATACACAAACTATGTGCTAAAACTGCAACTAGTAGTACACATGTACACAACTATGTGCTAAAACTGCAACTACAAACCCCGTTTCCATACGAATGGGGAAATTGTGTCAGATGTAAATATAAAGGGAATACAATGATTTGCAATTCATTTTCAACCCATATTCAGTTGAATGCGCTACAAAGACAACATATTTGATGATCAACCTCATAAACTTTATTTTTTTTTGCAAATAATAATTAACTTAGAATTTCATGGCTGCAACACGTGCCAAAGTAGTTGGGAAAGGGCATGTTCACCACTGTGTTACATCACCTTTTCTTTTAACAACACCCAATAAACGTTTGGGAACTGAGGAAACTATTAGTTGAAGCTTTGAAATCGGAATTCTTTACCATTCTTGTTTTATGTAAAGCTTCAGGCGTTCAACAGTCCGGGGTCTCCGCTGTCGTATTTTGCGCTTCATAATGCGCCACACATTTTTGATGGGAGACAGGTCTGGACTGCAGGCGGGCCAGGAAAGTACCCGCACTCTTTTTTTACGAAGCCACGCTGTTGTAACACTTGTCTTGCTGAAATAAGCAGGGGCGTCCGTGATAACGTTGCTTGGATGACAACATATGTTGCTCCAAAACCTGTATGGACCATTCAGCATTAATGGTGCCTTCACAGATGTGTAAGTTACCCATGCCTTGGGCACTAATGCACCCCCATACTATCACAGATGCTGGCTTTTGAACTTTGCGCCTATAACAATCCGGATGGTCATGTTCCTTTTTGTTCCGGAGGACACCATGTCCAAAGTTTCCAAATAATTTGGAATGTGGACTCGTCAGACCACAGAACACTTTTCCACTTTGCATCAGTCCATCTTAGGTGAGCTCGGGCCCAGCGAAGCCGGCGACGTTCCTGGATGTTGTTGATAAATGGCTTTCACTTTGCATAGTAGAGTTTTAGCTTGCACTTACAGATGTAGCGACCAACTGTAGTTACTGACAGTGGTTTTATGAAGTGTTCCTGAGCCCATGTGGTGATATCCTTTACACACTGGTGTCGGTTTTTGATGCAGTACCGCCTGAGGGATCAAAGGTCCGTAAAATCAACGCTTATGTGCCGTGTTTTCTCCAGATTCTCTGAACTATTTGATGATTTCACGGACCGTAGATGGTAAAATCCCAAAATTCCTTTCAATAGCTCGTTGAGAAATGTTGTTCTAAAACTGTTCGACAATTTGCTTACAAAGTGGTGACCCTCGCCCCATCCTTGTTTGTGAATTACTTAGCATTTCATGGAAGCTGCTTTTATACCCAATCATGGCACCCACCTGTTCCCAATTAGCCTGCACACCTGTGGGATGTTCCATACAAGTGTTTGATGAGCAATCCTCAACTTTATCAGTATTTATTGCCACCTTTCCCAACTTCTTTGTCACGTGTTGCTGGCATCAAATTCTAAAGTTAATGATTATTTGCAAAAAAAACAAATGTTTATCAGTTTGAACATCAAATATGTTGTCTTTGTAGCATATTCAACTGAATATGAGTTGAAAATGATTTGCAAATCATTCTGTTCTGTTTATATTTACATCCAACACAATTTCCCAACTCACACGGAAACGGGGTTTGTAGACACTTACATCATGTGTTGTCTTGATTATAACACTTATATAAGACTTCTAAAGTCATTTTGATAGTAGGCTAATATAGACACTTACATCATGTGTTGTCTTCATTATAACACTTGTACAAGACTTTTAAAGTAATTTCGATAGTAGGCTAATATAGCCAATATAGACACTTGCATCGTGTGTTCCCTTCATCGTAACACTTATACAATACTTTTAAAGTCATTTTGATAGTAGGCTAATATAGACACTTACATTATGTGTTGTTTTCATTATAACACTTATATAACGCCAGACTTATTGTTTTGGTATTTTTGGTCCAACATGGCTCTGTCAACATTTAGACCTTTACCGTCTGAATTTAAATGAGTTGCTATGATGTTCTGTGATGTCTTTTAGGTCATTCATCAGCATTTTTGGCATCCAGGTGCAATTAAGGATAATAACTGATAAGTCGCTCCCAAAAGCCGAACTAAAAGCAGCATCTTCAGGGCCAAAAAGCTGACACGGAGAAGCCAAAAGCAACACGGGGACTCGTTACTCCGGAACAACTCTTTTTTTTCCCAGCTGAAAGGAAGTCCAAACCCCGGCCGTGGATTTTGGAACCGTGAGTCGCAGTCAAGTCTCGTGTTTGAGGTTGTACCCCAGCTGTGGCCGGATGAAGTCAGTCCACACCCTCAAATGGAGATCCACAGTCATGGTCAAAGGTTTACGTACACTTGTAAAGAACATGATGTCATGGCTGTCTGGAGTTTCCAATCATTTCTACAACTTTAATTTTTTGGTGATGTAGTGATTGGAGCACATACTTGTAGCTCACAAAAAACATTCATGAAGTTTGTTTCTTTTATGAATTTATTATGGCTCTACTGAAAATGTGAGGGTCAAAAGTATACGTACAGCAATGTTAATATTTGCTTACATGTCCCTTGGCAAGTTTCACTGCTTTTGGTAGCCATCCACAAGCTTTGGCTTGAATTTTTCACCACAAAATTGCTGCAGTTCAGCTAAATGTGTTGCTTTTCTGACATGGACTTGTTTCTTCAGCATTGTCCACACCTTTAAAGGGGAACATTATCACCAGACCTATGTAAGCATCAATATATACCTTGATGGTGCAAAAAAAAGACCATATATTTTTTTAACCGAACTCTAATGGGTGAATTTTGGCAAATTAAACGCCTTTCTGTTTATCGCTCTTTTTGCGATGACGTCAGAACGTGACGTCTCCGAGGTAATACAGCCACCATTTTCATTTTCAACACATTACAAACACCGGGTCTCAGCTCTGTTATTTTCCGTTTTTTCGACTATTTTTTGGAACCTTGGAGACATCATGCCTCGTCGGTGTGTTGTCGGAGGGTGTAACAACACTAACAGGGAGGGATTCAAGTTGCACCACTGGCAAGAAATCTGCCGCCAGACCCCCATTGAATGTACCAAAGTGTCTCCACATTTTACTGGCGATGACAGACATGGCACAGAGATGTATGGATAACCTGCAGATGCATTTGCAACGATAAAATAAACAAAATCACAAAGGGGAGTTTTGTTGATGTTGTTGACTTATGTGCTAATCAGACAGATTTGGTCGCGGCGTGACTGCCAGCTAATCGATGCTAACATGCTACGCCAACATGCTATTTACCGGCGGTGCTAAAGCAGACATGGCACAGAGATGTATGGATAACCTGCAGATTCATTTGCAACGATAAAGTCAACAAATTCACAAAGGTGAGTTTTGTTGATGTTGACTGCCAGCTAATCGATGCTAACATGCAATTTACCGGCGGTGCTAAAGCAGACATATGGCACAGAGATGTATGGATAACCTGCAGATGCATTTGCAACTATATTACGTTTACTTCCACCCACATTTAATGCGAAAAAAACACTTAACAATCGAAGGACCAGTGTCACGAGATGCGAAAGTCCTGATCGTTTGGTTTGCACATTTTACCGGGGATGCTAACGCAGCTATTCGGCCATGCTATGGCTATGAATAGCGTCAATAGGTATTTGCTCAATAGCTTCAGTTTCTTCTTCAATACTTTCATACTCCAACCATCCGTTGAATCGCTTAAATTGCTGAAATCCGAGTCTGAATCCGAGCTAATGTCGCTATATCTTGCTGTGGCAGCACTGTATGACGTCACAGGGAAATGGATAGTCGCATCGCAAATAGCAAAAATCAAGCACTTTAAAGCCTTTTTTTAGGGATATTCGGGGACCGGTAAAATTTTGAAAAAAACTTCAAAAAATACAACAAGCCACTGGGAACTGATTTTTTATTGTTTTTAACCCTTTTGAAATTGTGATAATGTTCCCCTTTAAGTCAGGACTTTGGGAAGGCCATTCTAAAACCTTCTTTTAGCCTGATTTAGCCTTTCCTTTACCACTTTTGACATGTGTTTGGGGGTCATTGTCCAAGAGCGCTCAAGACCCAACCTCCGGACTGATGAATTTAGCTTGTCCTAAAGAATTTGGAGCTAAATCCTCCTTTTTCTTTGTCCCATTTACTCTCTGTAAAGCACCAGTTCAATTGACAGCATAATACTACCACCACCATGCTTGACGGTAGGCATGCTGCTCCTGGGATTAAAGGTGTTGGAGCCAAATGTCCTTATTTGTTTGTATTGTTCATTTTATTTAATTTTATTGATTGCTGGCTTCAGACTAGAGGGAATCTCCTTTTTTGGTGGATTGCGCCGCCCACTTCCTGTTAAGCATCAGGAAGTGTTGACAGGGAGGGGACTGTTGATACGGGGTGGTTACCATGGTAGACGCCTTTAAATTGGGTCCAGGTGTGAGCACGGGCAGGGCGATTGGAAGACAAACAGTTTTCGACTGTCTCGTGAGTTGTTGTGACAATGCAGTAATTATGTGCCATTCAAGGTCAGCATACCTTTTGTTATATAGCATACATTTGATTTAATTTGATAGTATAAAATAAAAGGATTGTCATATCCAACAACAAACTACAGTACTACAGTCAAACTGGTCAACACAGTCGCCTTTGGGCTGATACTGAGGGCCTCACCTTTTCTCCAAACATTTTGCTGGGTATTGTGGCCAAACAGACCCATTTTTGTTTCATCTGACCACAAAACTTTCCTGAAGAATAGAGCTGTTCGGCTCAATACCCGGCAATATATTTGGAGGAAAAAAGGTGAGGCCTTTAATCCCAGGAACACCAAACCTACTGTCAATCATGGTGGTGGTAGTATTATGCTCTGGGCTTGTTTTGCTGCCGATGGATCTGGTGTGAATTTGCCACATTTGTGACGTTTATTATTGACGTTATCACCATATATGGTAAAAGTTTACCCAGAGTGCTTTGCACGACGATGCAGTCAATAATTTCCTTATTTTTCCTCTATCCGCTTATTGTGGGGCAGACTGGCTCGTACATGCACATGCATCCTCCGCTGTTTGCCATTTCTAATACAAAGTGGCGTGTAGTTCGAACTTACAGTCGTGGTCAAATGTTTACGTACACTTGTAAAGAACATAATGTCATGGCTGTCTTAAATTTCCACTCTTATTGTATTTTTTGTGATGTAGTGGATTGGAGCACATACTTGTTGCTCACAAAAAAAACATTCATGAAGTTTGGTTCTGACGTCACACGGACAAAGATAAGACCTTCTGGAGGAAAGTTCTGTGGTCAGACGAAACAAAAATAAAGCTGTTTAGCCACAGTACCCGGCAATATGTTTGAAGACCTTTAAGCCCAGGAGCACCATACCTATCGTCAAGCATGGTGGTGGTAATATTATGCTCTGGGCCTGTTATGCTGCCAATGGAACGGGTGCTTTAAATGGGACAATGAAAAAGGAGGATTACCGGCATAGCTCGGTTGGTAGAGCGGCCGTGCGAGCAACTTGAGGGTTGCAGGTTCTATTCCCGCTTCCGCCATCCTAGTCACTGCCGTTGTGTCCTTGGGCAAGACACTTTACCCACCTGCTCCCAGTGCCACCCACACTGGCTTAAATGTAACTTAGATATTGGGTTTCACTATGTAAAGCGCTTTGAGTCACTAGAGAAAAGCGCTATATAAATATAATTCACTTCACTTCACCTCCAAATTCTTCAGGACAAGCTAAAATCATCAGCCCGGAGGTTGTGTCTTAGGCGCAGTCGGGTGTTCCAACAGGACAATGACCCCAAAGTCGTAAAGGAATGGCTAAATCAGGCTAGAATGAAGGTTTTAGAATGGCCATCCGAAAGTCCTGATTTAAATGTGTGGACAATGCTGAAGAAACAAGTCCATGTCAGAAAAGCAACACATTTAGTGTCGTGTTTTAGTTTTATCCTGACTTCCCCTTTACTGCACCTGTGTTATCAGTGTTTCATCCTCGGCAAGGGGCGGACCTTGTGGCACACCTGCTCTCGATTAACCCGGCAGTATTTAGGCTCGTCACTGACAGGTTATTGTATGCAGAACTCCTCTCGTGCATGCACCTGCTTCACCAGTCCTGGTCAGTTTTCGCTACTTTGTCCTGAATTCCCTAACCTCTTGTGTGTTTATTTCCTAGTCCCCCTGAGGTAAAAGGATTTCTTGTGTTGGATTCTTGCCTTGCTCAGTGTGCCCTGGCCCTTTCTCCTGCCGACCTCTGAGGAACCTATTTTGTCCTGATTACATGGTGTGCGTTTCTGCCCCATCGCTCTTAGTTATCCCTCTTTGTCTAATTAATTTTTTTTATTTTTTTAACCCCACATTGTCTCCCGTCTCTGCATCCTGGGGTCACCCCACCCCCACTTGACCAAGACCTTAACATTTAGCTGAACTGCAGCAATTTTGTGAAAAATGGAAGCAGAAGCTTGTGGATTGCTACAAAAAAGCGCCTTTTTGCAGTGAAACTTGCCAAGGGACATCCATCCATCCATATATTTCTACCGCTTGTCCCTTTTGGGGTCGTTGGAGCCTTTATCAGCTGCATTCAGGCGGGAGGCGGGGTACACCCTGGACAAGTCGCCACCTCATCGCAGGCCAAGGGAAATGTAAGCAAATATTAACATTGCTGCATGTATACTTTGGACCCTCACATTTACAGTAGAGCCATAATAAATTCATAAAAGAAGCAAACTTCATGAATGTTTTTGTGAGGAACAAGTACGAGCTCCAATCACTACATCACAACAAAATAAAGAGTTGTATGAAGTTTTGGAAACTCCAGACAGCCATGACGTCATGTTCTTTACAAGTGTACGTAAACTTTTGACCAGGACTGTATCCTAAAGGAGGCTTCTTGAAAAAAAAAACCTGCTTCAAGGGAACTCCATGACATCTGGATTTTTAATGCCCGACTCAGAAGGAGTCTAGTTTGAAGAAGGTGGAGCCTTGGCGTTGTTGGCGCTGCTCCGCACGATCAACGCCGTGGTGCCAGACCCCCCCCCCCCCCCCCTTTTCCCCCTTACACCTAAGCCCTCCTCCCCTCCGTCATCTGGAACACATCAAGCGGCCGCGGGAGGAGGGGAGGCGCCTGGTAATGTCGGGAAAGGCTAGACTTTCAAAACGCACGTAACACCCCTCTTGGAAGTTTTATTTTTCCCAAGCGTGCAGCGGTGCGGCGCTGGGGGCCATACGGGAAAGGTGTGCTATCGCGGCGCCCAGATAAAACCCCCGAGGGCGCTCCCAACACGTCCACTTCCCTCACAAAAGCAGGCCGGCCACGAAGCGCCAGTTGACGCCCTCATCAGAGGCTGAAAAGTGAGCGGAAGAGCGACGTCTCTGTTGGAGGTAGCTGTCGATAATAGTTTTGGACGGAGATACGACTTGGGACACGCTCAACGCTTTGTAGAGTTGTACGGTACACCGGTACTAGTATAGTACCGCCTTTCTAACGAATCATATTCAGTACTACACTGCTACGTCACTTTGTGTCATTGCTGGTTTACGAGCAGAGGAGCATGTTCGGCAGCACGCGCACACAGAGTACTTACAAGCAGACAGAGTGTGTAGACAGAAAAGGGAGAAAGGACACATTTTGGTGTAAAAAGTAAACATTGGACATGGCTACTTTTAAATCACTAATCTTCGCCTCCATGGCGACAAAGGAAGTTTATTACAAGTATTATTATCACTGAAGGACAAGGAATAGCTAAACATGCTTCAGTACACACGGTAGGAGGGAACAATAGCTCACCGGCGTCACAATGTAAACAAACACCATGGGTGGATCTACACCTGACATCCACTGTATTCATACAAAGTACTCGATACTACTATGACTACGTCGATATTTTTTGCCATCAAAACATCTTTTGTTCTTTTTTTAAATTCATATTATGTTTATAAAGTCAGTAAATGCGTCCCTGGACACGAGGACTTTGAATATGACCAATGTATGATCCTGTAACTACTTGGTATCGGATCCATACCTAAATGAGTGGTATCATCCCAAACTAATGTAAAGTATCAAAGAAGTGAAGAATAAGTGATTATTACATTTTAACAGAAGTGTGGATAAAACATGTTAAAACAGAAAACAGCACGACACCTACCCTTTACATCAGTATTTCTTAACCATATTATTATTGGTTTATTGGTTATTATATTTTATTGTATGATCCTGTAACTACTTGGTATCGGATCCATACCTAAATGAGTGATATCATCCAAAACTAATGCAGAGTATCAAATAAGAGAAGAATAATTGATTATTACATTTTAACAGAAGTGTAGATAGAACATGTTATAACAGAAAACAGCGCGACACCTACCCTTTACATCAGTATTTCTTAACCATATTATTATTGGTTTATTGGTTATTATATTTTATTGTATGATCCTGTAACTACTTGGTATCGGATCCATACCTAAATGAGTGATATCATCCAAAACTAATGCAGAGTATCAAATAAGAGAAGAATAATTGATTTTTTACATTTTAACAGAAGTGTAGATAGAACATGTTATAACAGAAAACAGCGCGACACCTACCCTTTACATCAGTATTTCTTAACCATATTATTATTGGTTTATTGGGTATTATATTTTATTGTATGATCCTGTAACTACTTGGTATCGGATCCATACCTAAATGTGTGGTATCATCCCAAACTAATGTAAAGTATCAAAGAAGTGAAGAATAAGTGATTATTACATTTTAACAGAATTGTCGATACAACATGTTAAAACAGAAAACAGCACAACACCTACCCTTTACATCAGTATTTCTTAACCATATTATTATTGGTTTATTAGATATTATATTTTATTGTATGATCCTGTAACAAAATGGTATCAGATCCATACCTAAATGGGTGGTATCATCCCAAACTAATGTAAAGTATCAAAGAAGAGAAGAAGAAGTGATTATTACATTTTAACAGAAGTGTAGATAAAACATTAAAACAGAAAACAGTGCGACACCTACCCTTTACATCAGTATTTCTTAACCAAATTATTATTGGTTTATTGGGTATTATATTTTATTGTATGATCCTGTAACTACTTGGTATCGGATCCATACCTAAATGTGTGGTATCATCCAAAACCAATGTAAAGTATCAAATAAGAGAAGAATAAGTGATTATTACATTTTAACAGAAGTGTAGATAAAACATATTAAAAAAGAAAACAGCACGACACCTACCCTTTACATCAGTATTTCTTAACTATATTATTATTGGTTTATTAGATATTATATTTGATTGTATGATCCTGTAACTAAATGTATCGGATCCATACCTAAATGTGTGGTATCATCCCAAACTAATGTAAAGTGTCAAAGAAGTGAAGACTAAGTGATTATTACATTTAAACAGAAGTGTAGATGAAACATGTTAAAACAGAAAACAGCGCGACACCTACCCTTTACATCAGTATTTCTTAACCATGTTATTATTGGTTTATTAGATATTATATTTTATTGTATGATCCTGTAACTAAATGGTATCGGATCCATACCAAAACTAATGTATCAATCAATCAATCAATGTTTACTTATATAGCCCTAAATCACTAGTGTCTCAAAGGGCTGCACAAACCACTAGACATCCTCGGTAGGCCCACATAAGGGCAAGGAAAACTCACACCCAGTGGGACATTGGTGACAATAATGACCCAGTGGGACGTCGGTGACAATGATGACTATGAGAACCTTAGAGAGGAGGAAAGCAATGGATGTCGAGCAGGTCTAACATGATACTGTGAAAGTTCAATCCACAATGGATACAACACAGTCGCGAGAGTCCAGTCCAAACACAGCAGCGAGAGTCCCGTTCACAGCGGAGCCAGCAGGAAACCATCCCAAGGGTAGCGGACCAGCAGCGCAGAGATGTCCCCAGCCGATACACAGAGGGACATAGAAGAAAAAGAAAAGAAACGGCAGATCAACTGGTCTAAAAAGGGAGTCTATTTAAAGGCTAGAGTATACAAATGAGTATCAAAGAAGAGAAGAAGAAGTAATTATTACATTTTAACAGAAGTGTAGATAGAACATGTTAAAACAGAAAATAAGCGGATATTAACAGTAAATGAAAAAGTAGATTAATGTTATTTTTTTACAGTTTGTCCCCATAATGGGTACAAAATAATAGGTGTATAAACAACACAATATGTTACTGCATACATCAGCAGAATAATTAGGAGTCTTTGTTAGTTTACTTACTACTAAAAGACAAGTTGTCTAGTATGTTCAACATTCTATTTAAGGCCTGAATGACAATAATAAACATGTTTAATGTTTAGTGGTCCCCTTTATTTAGAAAAATATGGAAATACATTTTGCTTTGCACACTCTTGGCATATTCTCCACGAGCTTCAAGAAGTTGTCACTCGAGATGTTTTTCACTTCACAGGTGTGCTTGAAGCTCATGGAGAGAATGCCAAGAGTGTGCAAAGCAGTAATCAGAGCAAAGGGTGGCTATTTTGAAGAAACTAGAATATAAAACACGTTTTCATTTGTTTCACCTTTTTTTGTGAAGTACATAACTCCACATGTGTTCGTTCATAGTTTTGATCTGACAATCTACAATGTAAATAGTCATGGAAATAAAGAAAACACATTGAATGAGGAGAAGGTGTGTCCAAACTTTTGGCCTGTAATGACTTATAAAAAATAAGGACCAGGAGAAAAGTATATTAAATGTAAATTTTTGTATTTCAAATGAATATAATCCCCTCAGATATCAAGACGGAAAGGAAATTCAACACAAGCGTGGAAAACAATCCAACCAAAAGTCGTATTGAACACTTACCAAGTAACCTCTTAAACACAAGGCGCACTAATAAGGAATATAGTAACCAAATAAGGCAAAGTGTACAAATGTAAACATAGAGAAACCCTAGAAGAAGTATTTTCTGCATGTTTAGTGCCAGGAAGTTACAGTATGTCTGTGTAACATGTATTTGCCCTCTTATTCTTATTTAATTAACTATGGAAATGAATTTTTGCTATGCAGTAATTGCTTAAATATTATTATTATTATTATTATTATTATTATATCGGAAAGGAGATATCAACACAAGCATGGAAAACACTCAATATAATAGTAAAATCACATTAAACACTTAACAATACGATCTTAAAAATAGGGAATAGGTAAGAAATTCTTCGTAAAGTGTAAGAAAATAGTGCAACGTGTGAAAATGTAAACAGAGAAACCTGAGAAGAACTATTTTCTGCAGGTTTAGTGCCAGGAAGTAACGGCTGTGTAACATGAATTTGTCCTCTTATTCTTATTTAACTATGGGAATAAATGTTTGTGATGCAGTAATTGTTGAAATATTATTAATAATATTGGTCAATATTGATAATTGATGACTCATGGAAAATAAGGTGCAGGAGAATTATATTATTTATATGAAATGGAACCTTCCTCTGATTATAATCCCCTTAGCTATCATGGCGGAAAGAAAATGTCAACACAAGCATGGAAAACACTCGATATAATAGTAAAATTACATTAAACACTTAATAAGATCTTAAAAATAAGGAATATGTAAGAAATGCTTCATAAAGTATAAGAAAATAGTGCAAAGTGTGACAATGTAAACAGAGAAACCTGAGAAGAACTATTTTCTGTAGGTTTAATGCCGGCTGTGTAACATGTATTTGCCCTGTTATTCCTATTTAACTATGGAAATTAATTATGCAGTAATAGTTTAAATATTATTAATAATATCTGTCGATATTGATAATTATTTAAAAAAAATGATGACTCATGGAAAATAAGGAGCAGGAGAATTATATTATCTATTTGAAATGGAACCTTCCTCTGATTATAATGCCCTCAGCTATCAAGGCAGAAAGGAAATGTCAACACAAGGAAGGAAAACACTCAATATAATAGTAAAATCACATTAAACACTTAACAATAAGATGTTAAACATAAGGAATATGTAAGAAATGCTTCATAAAGTATAAGAAAATAGTGCAAAGTGTGACAATGTAAACAGAGAAACCTGAGAAGAACTATTTTCTGCAGGTTTAATGCCGGCTGTGTAACATGTATTTGCCCTGTTATTCCTATTTAACTATGGAAATTAATTATGCAGTAATTGTTTAAATATTATTAATGATATCTGTCGATATTGATAATTATTTTAAAAAAATGATGACTCATGGAAAATAAGGAGCAGGAGAATTATATTATCTATTTGAAATGGAACCTTCCTCTGATTATAAGCAGAAAGGAAATGTCCACACAAGCATGGAAAACACTCAATGTAATAGTCAAATCACATTAAACACTTAACCATAAGATCATAAAAATTAGGAATGTTTAAGAAATGTTTCATAAAGTGTAATAAAATAGTGCAAAGTGTGAAAATGTAAACAGAGAAACCTGAGAAGTACTATTTTCTGCAGCTTCAGTGTCAGGAAGTAACGGCTGTGTAACATGTATTTGCCCTCTTATTCTTATTTAACTATGGAAATTAATTATGCAGTTATTGTTTAAATATTATTAATAATATCGGTCGATATTGATAATTATTTCAAAAATTATGACTCATGGAAAATAAGGAGCAGGAGAATTATATTATCTATTTGAAATGGAACCTTCCTATGATTACAATGCCCTCAGCTATCAAGGCAGAAAGGAAATGTCAACACAAAGAAGGAAAACACTCAATATAATAGTAAAATCACATTGAACACTTAACCATAAGATCATGAAAAATAGGAATATGTAAGAAATGCTTCATAAAGTGTAAGAAAATTGTGCAAAGTGTGAAAATGTAAACAGAGAAACCTGAGAAGAACTATTTTCTGCAGGTTTAGTGCCAGGAAGTAACGGCTGTGTAACATGTATTTGCCCTCTTATTCTTATTTAACTATGGAAATATTTTTTTGGTGATGCAGTAATTGTTTAAATATTATTAATAATATTGGTCGATATTGATAGTTATTAACATTTTTATGACTCATGGAAAATAAGTTGCAGGAGAATATTATTATTTATTTGGAATGGAACCTTCCTCTGATTATAATCCCCCCCAGCTATCTAGGCAGAAAGGAAACGTCAACACAAGCGTGGAAAACACTCCAACAATGTCAACAAAACATTGAACACTTCACGATAGGCTCTTAAAAGGAAGGTGCAAAAATAAGGAATATATTAAGAAATGCTTAAAGGGGAACATTTATCACAATTTCAAAAGGGTTAAAAACTATAAAAATCAG
Organism: Nerophis ophidion; assembly: GCF_033978795.1. Classification (NCBI taxonomy): domain Eukaryota; kingdom Metazoa; phylum Chordata; class Actinopteri; order Syngnathiformes; family Syngnathidae; genus Nerophis; species Nerophis ophidion. The sequence goes on along the minus strand of NC_084620.1, from coordinate 51,233,142 downwards.
TTCCCAGTGGCTTGTTGTATTTTTCGAAGTTTTTTTCTAAATTTTACCGGTCCCAGAATATCCCTAAATAAAGCTTTAAAGTGCCTTATTTTCGCTATCTTCGAAACCACTATCCATTTCCCTGTGACGTCATACAGGGCTGCCAATACAAACAACATGGCGGTTACCACAGCAAGATATAACGACATTAGCTCGGATTCAGACTCGGATTTCAGCGGCTTAAGCGATTCAACAGATTACGCATGTATTGAAACAGATGGTCGGAGTATGGAGGCAGATAGCGAAAACGAAATTGAAGAAGAAATTAAAGCTATTGAGCGAATAGCTATTGACGCTATTCAGCCATAGCATGGCTGCCTTATTAGCATCGCCGGTAAAATGTGCGGACCAAACGATCAGGACTTTCGCATCTTGTGACACTGGAGCAACTTAAATCCGTCGATTGGTAAGGTTTTGTTTCGCATTAAATGTGGGTATCTAGTTTCAAATGTACATACAGCTAGCGTAGATAGCATGTTAGCATCGATTAGCGTAGCATGTTAGCATCGATTAGCTGGCAGTCATGCCGCGACCAAATATGTCTGATTAGCACATAAGTCAACAACATCAACAAAACTCACCTTTGTGATTTCGTTGACTTAAATCGTTGCAAATGCATCTGCAGGTTATCCACATCTCTGTGCCATGTCTGTCTTAGCATCGCCGGTAACATGTGCAGACACTATGGCACATTCAATGGGGGTCTGGCGGCAGATTTCTTGCCAGTGGTGCAACTTGAATCCCTCCCTGTTATTGTTGTAACACCCTCCGACAACACACCGACGAGGCATGATGTCTCCAAGATTCCAAAAAATAGTTGAAAAAACGCAAAATAACAGAGCTGAGACCCGGTGTTTGTAATGTGAAAATGAATATGGCGGGTGTGTTACCTCGGTGACGTCACGTTCTGACGTAATCGCTACAAGACCGATAAACAGAAAGGCGTTTAATTTGCCAAAATTCACCCATTTAGAGTTCGGAAATCGGTTAAAAAAATACATGGTCTTTTTTCTGCAACATCAAGGTATATATTGACGCTTGCATAGGTTTGGTGATAATGTTCCCCTTTAAGAAAAGTGTGAAAGCGTAAACAAAGAAAACCGATAAGAAGTATTTTCCGCAGGTTAAGTGCCAGAAAGTTACATAGGACTGTGTAACATGTATTTGCCATCTTGTTCTTATCTCAGTATTGAAATACACTCATGTTATGCAGTGATTATTATTTCAATATTTTCGATACTGTCAAAGTGACTTTTCCTTGTTTTGCAACTTCCGGTTTCTTCCCACCAAAAAAATTATATACATGTACCAAACGTTTTATCCGACGCATTTTTTTAATGCTATGCATGATGTGTCTATGGTGATGTATATTGATATCGTTGTATCAGCCCAGCCCTGTGGATTCTAAAATATGCATTTGTACCTTACAATGGTATCCTTTGTTGGAAAAGTTACTGTGTAGCCAAATTGAAGTAAACATAGTGCAGTGTTTGGATGAAACCGGCAGGGGCGCTGTTGACCCAATCAGTTTGCGCAGTGGTTGTCAAACTTTTTGAACATTTGGCTCTCTACCATGACCGATATTGAAATACAGTAGCATAGCAGGCCAGAATTTTCGCTAAAAATCGGGGCAGAGTTTTTATTTATGCAAGTATATTTAAAGGGGAAAATTATCACCAGACCTATGTAAGCGTCAATATATACCTTGATGTTGCAGAAAAAAAGACCATATATTTTTTCAACCGATTTCCGAACTCTAAATGGGTGAATTTTGGCGAATTGAGTACCGGTTTTGAGTACCGATCGGACGTCAGAACGTGACGTCACATCGGTACTCAACGCCATTTTTCCCTACACATCACACGCATCGAGTCAAATCAGCTCTGTTATTTTCCGTTTTTTCGACTGTTTTCTGATCCCTTGGAGACATCATGCATCGTCGGTGTGTTGTCGGAGGGTGCAACAACACGATCAGGGACGGATTCAAGTTGATTTACGTAGAATGTGCATCGATTAGCACGGCATGCTAATCGATGGTAACATGCTATTTAGGCTAGCTGTGTGTAAATATTGTGGCATTATGCCTCATTTGTAGCTATATTTACATGTAACCTTTCCCTCCATCCACATTTAATGCCAAACAAAAACTTAGCAATCGACGGAGTGTCAAAAGATGCAAAAGTCCCTCGTTTGTTTTTTACCGGCGATGCTACGACAGAGATGGCACAGAGATGACAAGAATGTGTGGATATCCTGCGACACTCAAAACTGATGCATTCCCAACGATAAAGTCAACGAAATCACAAAGGTGAGTGTTGTTGTTATTGACTTATGTGCCAATCAGACATATTTGGTCGCGGCATGACTGCCAGCTAATCGATGCTGACATGCTATTTAGGCTAACTGTATGTACATTTGAAACTATATTTACATCCAGCGTTTCCTTCCACCCACATTTAATGCGAAACAAACACTTACCAATCAACGGCTTTAAGTCGATCCAGTTTCAGATCGGTTGGTCTGCACATTTTACCGGCGATGCTAACGCAAAGATGGCCGGATAGCGTCAATGGCTATTCGCTCAATAGCTTCAGTTTCTTCTTCAATTTCGTTTTCGCTATCTGCCTCCATACTCCAACCATCTGTTTCAATACATGCGTAATCTGTTGAATCGCTTAAGACGCTGAAATCCGAGTCTGAATCCTAGCTAATGTCGCCATTGTTTGTATTGGAATCGCTATGTGACGTCACAGGGAAATGGACAGTGGCTTAAGCAAATAGCGAAAATCAAGCACTTTAAAGCTTTTTTTGGGATATTCCGGGACGGGGAAAATTTTGAAAAAAATTTCGAAAAATACAATGAGCCACTGGGAACTGATTTTTATTGGTTTTAGCCCTTCTGAAATTGTGATAATGTTCCCTTTTAAGATTTTTTGCCACTGTAACATCACACACAAATTTGAAAAATAACACCTTGTTTGAATATTTAATTAAGTGATTCTTTAGCATACCACTACAATGTTGGATATTCACGTGCACACAAGTTTTTGCAGTCTGGCTACGTTGTGATGTCACAGCGAGGTGGATTTACTTATATGGACGGTAAAGAAAGCTATCGGCCAGAGGGGAGGGGACGGAAAGGGTAGGATACAAAAAATAGACATGCTGTGTATGTGTGAAGAAAGCAGCTTTTTGGATGCAGTGGATGTGTTGTTGTGACCGGGTGAATCTGTACAACGTTTATGGGGTTAATTTTGACGTTCATCTTCAAGATATATATTTAACAGTGTATATTTTCACAAAATAAATGATGATACTTTGGGAGAGAGCGGGGCAGGGTTTCATTGGCAATCTGGGAAGGCCTCCACTAACGAATATTTTGCAGACGGACTCAAAAAACAGCTTGTAAAAGTTTAAGTTTACACTAAAAACATATGGAATATGTCTTATCTCGATTGTTTTAAATGCAATTTTAATTGTTATTGTAAATTGTAAAATCTAACCAGACTTATATCCGTTATATTCCCCTTGAGCCGTCACATTATTTCGCACTAATATCCACTTTTGGCACAGAAAGGCGAAAGCGAAAGTAAGCAGGAAATGAAACCGGACCCCACCTTCCTATTGGTAAACAAAAGCGTGTCATTAATCAAGTAAAACATTTGTTACAAGGAAAAGAGGGAAAGGTAAGCCAACACTGCCTTTCCAAAGGGTTAGAGGTAAACAACATGGTGGCTATGCTATAGTCTAAGGGTTCTTCACCATTTTGACCTTTTCCACTACAGAGGGGCCCGGGACCCACTCAATTATTAACACTAAATTAGTCATTTTACGCTTAAGTTTGTATTGTATTCAATAATGATATCTAGTATATCAGTTTACACATTTGTCAAATGATATTAATCACAAAGATTATTATCGAGGCTTAGGTCAGCCTGATTATGAAAACAGGAACTGATCAATTATACTGCAAAAGAAGGGAGTTATATCAACTGGTGAACAATTTTACATGCATTTATGTGGTGATAAAATTAATACATTCCAACTAAGCTAATAATAAATACTAATATAAATAAGTTTCTTTAAAAAGCTGTCAATACAAATTTTAAGTATAAATGAAACTACAGCTTCACCACTTTAGTCATATTTTTTGCGCTTAGGAAACTTCTCTATGACTTTTATTCCAGACTTCTTCTGTCGGGTTGATGTTGTCATTACTGCCACAAGTGGTGGAAAAGTGTATTGCAACTGAGTACCGCTGAGGCCCATACGGACCGCAGCTGAGAAACTGATATTTTTTTGGGCAGCCCTCTTGGAGGCGCTCGTGGCCCCGGGTCTATGGTTAAAAAACACAGCTATAGTTTATAACAGGGGTGTCCACACTTGTTCACTTGGGGGCCATATCGGGCTAAAAAAAATTTGGCCTGGGGGTTAAAAGCCGACTCCATGTAAAGTAACAGTGTGTATGTATGTATATATGTGTGTACATATTATATTATTATGATTGATGTATAATTAATATAATTAAATATTAAGAGTATGTGAACGTTTGACTCCTACCTTGTTTACAACTGTGACAACATTCTTAAAGTTGTGTAGTCAATCAGAAATATCAAGCAGCTAAAATGTGCCAAATTTGGATACGTTTGACATTTTTCCCATCATGCCTTGCAATGGGTGTAATTTTGAAGTGTTGTATGGTGTTTGGACGTTTTTTCATAATATCCACAATGTCCAGTGAGCAAGTTGTGTACTGTGTGACCATGTGTGTTGACATTTATGCTAGTTGCATTTTGTCTTTGCACCATGACTAGGGAAGGTTGTTTTTGGATTGTGCCATATAAGTTAATGCTGTGCTAATATTTTAAAAAGCTTTCAAGGGTCATTAATCTGATTTACTCACATTGACTACAAATGTGTAGCATTAAGAGACCGCTTGATATTTAAAATGATTTTATAAAAACTCCTAACGTCTCGTGGGCCAAATTGAAGAGGCTGGCGGGCCACGCTTGGCCTTTGTAGTTTGGACACCGCTGGTCTATAAGGTATTTGATGATGTAAACATTGTCAAATAACACATTTATTTACCGTGTAGTGAATCAGTATTTATCCACACCTTAGACGTCAACACTTCTTGTGTTCTGTTGAAATAACTCTCTCCCATCTTGAAATGGGATTAATTCATATTAGATTTGATATTTCAGAAGTAAATGACGAGTAGAAGAAAGCAAACTAGAAACACACATGCTGATGATATGGCGATGACCCCTCCTGAGGAATGTTTCACAACGTAATAAACTCTAAAATGGGAATAGAACATCTTGACTATGTTTCCACATGTACAAATCCCAAAACCAAATGGTAAATAAAAACAAAATACAATGACTTGCAAATCCTTTTCAACTTATATTCAATTGAATAGACTGCAAAGACAAGATATTTCATGTTCAAACTGGAAAAAGTTATTTTTTGCAAATATTATCTCATTTGGAATTTGATGCCTGCAGCATGTTTTAAAAAGCTGCCACAAGTGGCAAAAAAAGACTGAGAAAAGTTGAGGAATGCCCGTCAAATACTTGTTTGGAACGTCCCACAGGTGAACAGGCTAATTGAGAAGAGGTGGGTGCCATGATTGGGTATAAAAGCAGCTTCTGTGAAATGCTCACTCATTCACAAACAAGGACGGGGTGAGGGTCACCACTTTTGTCAACAAATGCCTGAGCAAATGGTTTAGGAACTACATTTCTCAAGCAGCTATTGCAAGGAATTTAGGGATTTCCCCATCAACGTTTAGTAATATCATCAAAGGTTCAGAGAATGTGGAGAAATCACCGCACGTAAGCCATGATATTACGCACCTTCCATCCATGCATCAAAAAGCCACATCAGTGTGTAAAGGATATCACCACATGGGCTCAGGAACACTTCAGAAAACCACTGTCAGTAACTACAGTCGGTTAACACATCTGTAAGTGCAAGTTAAAACTCTACTAATGCAAAGCTAAAGCCATTTATCCACAACACCCAGAAACGCAGTCGCCTTTGCTGGGCTCGAGCTTATCTAAGATGGACTGATGCAAAGTGGAAAAGTGTTCTGTGGGTCTGACGAGTCACACATTTCAACTGTGGACGTTGTGTCATCCGAAACAAAGAGGAAAAGAACCAACCGGACGGTTCGGGTAACTTACATATCTTGTGAAGGTACTGTTAATGCTGAAAGGTACAGCTTTTGGGGCATGGCGCAGTGGTAAAGTGGACGTGCGCAACCCGATGGTCCCTGGTTCAACCCCCACCTAGTACCAACCCCGTCATGTCCGTTGTGTCCTGAGCAAGACACTTCACCCTTGCTCTTAATGGGTGCTGGTTAGAGCGCCATTGCATGGCAGCTCCCTCCATCAGTGTGTGAATGTGTGTGTGAATGGGTACATGTGGAAGTAGTGTCAAAGCGCTTTGAGTACCTTGAAGGTAGAAAAGCGCTATACAAATACAACCCATTTATCATTTATATGTTGCCATCATGGACGCCCCTGCTTATTTCAGCTAGACGATGCCAAGCCAGGTGTTACAATAGTGTGGCCACATAGTAAAAGAGTCCGGGTACTAGACTGAGGGCTGCCTATAGTCCAGTATTTGAAAATGTGTGAAGGCTAAAATATGAGAAGAGAGGACTGTTGAACAACTTGAGCTGTACAACAAGCAAGAATGGGAAAGAATTCCACTTCAAAAATGTGTCTCCTCAGTTCCCAAACCTTTACTGAGTGTTGTTAAAAGGAAAGGCCATGTAACACAACTAGTAAAAATGCCTTTTTTGCAATGTGTTGCTGCCATTAAATTCTAAGTTCCTGATTATTTGCAAAGTTTCTCAGTGTGAACATGAAATATCTTGTCTTTGCAGTCTATTCAATTGAATATAAATTGAAAAGGATTTGTTGCATTCTCTTTTTATTTAGCATTTACACAACGTGACAACTTTACTGCTTTTGTGCGAGCCTCTCTCCCTCCACCTTGTGTTCCCTCACTCTGCGGCCAACTAATCCTGCATGATCAGGACCGCGGCTGGCTCGGTGTTGCTAACTCAGCAGAAATAATGGGGTGCTGGAAAACAAAGGGCCTCGCCGGTTTAAGGGCTTAAGATGTGCCGGAGAGCCACTCATAAATTAGCATGCCGGAGTGAAAGGAATTCCCCGCCCCGTGTGGAACTTTTCCACCACCCCCATTTTCTTTGGAGGACCAGGCTTGATTTTGTTTTCTCTGGAAAACTTTATTTTCAGGGAAAAGGTCAAAAGCTCGGTCGAATGTAACTGGAACCATAAAAAAAACGATGTGCTCTGACGTGATGCGTATCAATAAAAGTCCAGTAAGAATATTGATGTGCACGGCAGTTCAGCTTTTGGTTGTTGTTTTGGCTGCTTCCAAGTGGATAAATATATGTATTTATTTAATTTATTGTATTGATGAATGTATGCATTAAAAAGTAATAATTACTTGCTATTAAAGGGAAACTACACCTTTTTTTGGTACTCTCCCTATCGTTTCTTTTTTTTTTAAACACATTCTAAGTCGTAAAATATGGCATGTACGAGGTGGCTAACAATGCGGGAATACTCTGTAAGTCCTCTAAGAACAGCCAAAAAACCGCCAACGATAACTAGAATTAGCAATATATTGCTATTATAAGCGTTAACACAAGCAAACAATACTGCTACTTGCCCAGTCTTTTTGTAACTCAGCTTCTTAAAACTTGTAGGTCATCCTCCTTATATTCAGACACAAAAATATGAAGTTTCTGGATCATCCTTTATCCCAAAGTAGTCTTTGTTATCTCTCATGAAGTCTGGCATGATTAGTAGTCTTGTTGTTGTTGTTGTTGTTGAAGGAAAAAGCGAACGTTTTGACGCGTCTTAGAAATTAATATCCCGCTGTATGCTTGAAAAGAGAAACATACGTAAATAAAGACATGTTATTATGAATGTTTCTACATGAGATATATACTTACATCATGTATGTATCACATGTTATTATGAATGTTACTAGATACTACATATTATAGGCGCTAACGCAGACAAACTATTTTATGCTGCTATATTGACATACCGAGCTGCTGCATCGCCTCTGAGTTGGTGAAAGTTAAAACCAGATAATAAATCATGCCTCTCACCCGGATAGTAGAAGGTTGTGGACAGTCAACTTCGACATCCAATTTAGACCCAGGAACGGCAAGAAAGATGCAAAAAAAACGATACCATTTTACTGTTTTAATTGATTTTACCCTTTAAATTTATTTTTAATCATATTTATTTTTATATTGGTTTTATATTTATTAATTTTTTCTTTTTATTCAGTCATTTGTGGAGCATAACATTGTTTTTTAATATTGTTTTTAACATGGCTGTGCAGCACTTTGGAAACTTTCTTGTTGTTTAAATGTGCTATATAAATAAAGTGGATTGATTGGATACTGGCATCCCAGTGAGAGCAGATATTGTACAGTAAGTAATTGTATTAAAATGTTCGCCGTTTGTCTATCTTGTTCCGGATTTAGCAATACTGCTACTTGCCGAGTCTTTTTGTAACTCAGCTTCTTAAAACTTGTAGGTCATCCTCCTCATATTCAGGCTCAAAAATATTAAGTTTCTGGATCATCATTTGTCCCAAAGTAGTCTTTGTTGTCTCTCATGATTAGTAGTCTTGTTGTTGTTGATGAAGGGAAAAGCGAACGTTTTGACGCGTCTTAGAAATTAATATGCCGCTGTATGCTTAAAAAGAGAAAATTACCTAAATATGACATGTTATTATGAACGTTACTACATGACTTATATACTTACATCATGTATATATCACATGTTATTATGAATGTTACCAGATACTACATATTATAAGCGCTAACGCAGAAAAACTATTTTATGCTGCTATATTGACATACCGAGCTGCTGCATCGCCTCTGAGTTGGAGAAAGTTAAAACCAGATTATAAATCATGCCTCTCACCTTGATAGTAGAAGGTTGTGGACAGTCAACTTTGACATCCAATTTAGACCCAGGAACGGCAAGAAAGATGCAAAAAAACGATACCATTTTACTGTTTTAATTGATTTTACCCTTTAAATTTATTTTTAATCATATTTATTTTTATATTGGTTTTATATTTATTAATTTTTTGTTTTTATTCAGTCATTTGTGGAGCATAACATTGTTTTTTAATTTTGTTTTTAACATGGCTGTGCAGCACTTTGGAAACTTTCTTGTTGTTTAAATGTGCTATATAAATAAAGTGGATTGATTGGATACTGGCATCCCAGTGAGAGCAGATATTGTACAGTAAGTGATTGTATTAATATGTTCGCCGTTTGTCTATCTTGTTCCGGACTTAGCAATACTGCTACTTGCCGAGTCTTTTTGTAACTCAGCTTCTTAAAACTTGTAGGTCATCCTCCTTATATTCAGGCTCAAAAATATTAAGTTTCTGGATCATCATTTGTCCCAAAGTAGTCTTTGTTGTCTCTCATGAAGTCTGTCATGATTAGTAGTCTTGTTGTTGTTGAAGGAAAAAGCGAACGTTTTGACGCGTCTTAGAAATTAATATGCCGCTGTATGCTTGAAAAGAGAAACATACGTAAATAAAGACATGTTATTATGAATGTTTCTACACGACATATATACTTACATCATGTATGTATCACATGTTATTATGAATGTTACTAGATACTACATATTATAGGCGCTAACGCAGACAAACTATTTTATGCTGCTATATTGACATACCGAGCTGCTGCATCGCCTCTGAGTTGGTGAAAGTTAAAACCAGATTATAAATCATGCCTCTCACCTGCATAGTAGAAGGTTGTGGACAGTCAACTTTGACATCCAATTTAGACCCAGGAACGGCAAGAAAGATGCAAAAAAACGATACTATTTTATTGTTTTAATTGATTTTACCCTTTAAAATTGTTTTTAATCATATTCATTTTTATATTGTTTTTATATTGGTTTTATATTTATTTATTTTTTGTTTTTATTCAGTCATTGGTGGAGCATAATATTGTTTTTAACATGGCTGTGCAGCACTCTGGAAACTTTCTTGTTGTTTAAATGTGCTATATAAATAAAGTGGATTGATTGGATACTGGCATCCCAGTGAGAGCAGAAATTGTACAGTAAGTGATTGTATTGTATTAATATGTTCGCCGTTTGTCTATCTTGTTCCGCACTTAGCAATACTGCTACTTGCCCAGTCTTTTTATAACTCAGCTTCTTAAAACTTGTAGGTCATCCTCCTTATATTCAGGCTCAAAAATATAAAGTTTCTGGATCATCATTTGTCCCAAAGTAAACAATGTTGTCTGTCATGATTAGTAGTCTTGTTGTTGTTGATGAAGGGAAAAGCGAACGTTTTGACGCGTCTTAGAAATTAATATGCCGCTGTATGCCTAAAGACAAAAATACGTAAATATGACATGTTATTATGAATGTTACTACATGACATATATACTTACATCATGTATATATTACATGTTATTGTGAATGTTACTAGATACTACATATATTCTTACTTCATGTATATAGTACATGTTATTATAAATGTTGCTCCATTACATATATACTTACATCATATACATATTACATGCTATTGTGAATGTTACTACATTACATATATAATAAAACGACGACGCAGGCTTTTCTGCACTTTTTTAAGAGCGCTTTATAGAGTGACACCCATTATCACCATTGTTAGCTGACTTTTGCAAGCTTTTATTTACAAAAAAAAGAACAAACATATGCTTGTGAATGTTGGGCAACATTCCCCAAAAGTACAGCTCTCCTTTAAGTGGACATATGAGAAATGCGTATTGTATCTCTGGACCCATCCATAATGATTTATTTCTTTAATTCATTGTAATCATGAACAACATGCACCGTGCAACACCATCCTCTCAGAACCATGACACTAATAAAAAGATCTTTGGCCGAGTAGAAACTTTCCCCACTCACATAAATCCTCCTTGTTCGACATTAAAATAGATTAATGAGAGGTTTGGAGACTTTCAGAGGAGCACAGTCGTTGCGATACTTTGCCCCTCATGCGGTCTGAAGAGGAATGTGGGTCCTCTTCGTGCCAAAAAAAATAAAAAAATCAACCTCCATTCCGCAAACAATGAACGAAGTCAAGTAAAGAAGATGATTCGTGTAAAAAGAGTAAATAAATAAATGATACTTACAGCTGAACAGTCCAATCCGGGAAAGAGTTTGGCATTTGTCCCCTTTTGAGTCGACTACAATCCACTGTATCCCCCAAACAAGCGCACGGCGGCGGACACGTCCTCGCGTTCGCCCAAACCCCACAAAATAATCTCAAAAACACCAGAAAAAAGAGCAGAAAGCTGGCAAAAGTGCGGGCTTGGGTGTCGGGACACATTTTCCTTTCACAAGCGGACACCCCTGAAGTTCGCGTGTGTGTCCCCCCCTCCCCCTTTAAAACAAAAAAGTGGGAAAAGTCCAAAAACGTAATTGTAGGCGCCCAAAGTAGATCCTTTTAAATCCACTTCCGTGTGGTTTTGTAGCTCATCGTGGTCGAAAGTGAAGGGAAAGTGTTGGCCATTCTTCTGGTGGAAGTTTTAGGTGAGCGAGCCTCTCCGTGGACGTTTGAAGTGCGGAGGAAAATCCACGAAGCAGCGTGAATGTGTAGTAGGCGGGATACGGGGGAGGGAGGGGCCAAGCAGCCGCGGGGGTTTGTGGGTAATGTAGTTTAAAACGTCAATGCTGCTCAAGTAAATGTGTCAATGGGAAACTGTAGGTTTTGTTTACATCCGGGGACAGCAGCTCATTTTTCTAAAAAAAAATAAATAAATAAAATACTATTATATAAAAGAAAAAAACTTAAATTAAAAAAAGAAGCAAACAGTTCACTCTAATAACAAAACACCTGTTTTTTTTTAAAATTGTCATTAGTTAAAAAAAAATGGTTAATCAAAATCAATGTTGTTATTAATTAGTGACATATTCAAAGCTCTAATTTCACTTTTGGGGGGAAAAATGTTGCTTTTTTTTGGTGCGTTTTTACCGTATAAAAAAACAAGGTGTTTTCTTTTGTTGTTGTTTTTTTTACAAAAAGGGCATGAAATTAACAAACGAACAAACAAACACAAAAAAGAAACAATAATACCAACTTGAACAAGACGTGTTGGCTGCAACACGTGCCAAAGTAGTTGGGAAAGGGCATGTTCACCACTGTGTTACATCACCTTTTCTGTTAACAACACTCAATAAACGTTTGGGAACTGAGGGAACTAATTTTCGAAGCTTTGAAAGTGGAATTCTTTCCCGTTCTTGTTTTATGTAGAGTTTCAGTCGTTCAACAGTCCGGGGTCTCCGCTGTCGTATTTTACGCTTCATAATGCGCCACACATTTTCCATGGGAGACAGGTCTGGATTGCAGGCAGGCCAGGAATGTACCCGCACTCTTTTTTTACGATCCACGCCGTTGTAACACGTACTGAATGTGGCTTGGCATTGTCTAGCTGAAATAAGCAGGGGCGTCCATGAAAAAGACAGTGCTTAAATGGCAGCATATGTTGTTCCAAAACCTGTATGTACCTTTCAGCATTAATAGTGCCTTCACAGATGTGTAAGTTACCCATGCCTTGGGCACTAATGCACTCCCATACCATCACAGACTCTGGCTTTTGAACTTTGCGTCAATAACAGTCCGGATGGTTCGCTTCCCCTTTGCTCCAGATGACACGATGTCGAATATTTCCAAAAACAATTTGAAATGTGGACTTGTCAGACCACAGAACACTTTTCCACTTTACATCAGTCCATCTTAGATGATCTCGGGCCCAGAGAAGCCGGCGGCGTTTCTGGATGTTGTTGATGAATGGCTTTCGCTTTGCATAGTAGAGCTTTAACTTGCACTTACAGATGTAGTGACAAACTGTATTTAGTGACAGTGGTTTTCTCAAATGTTCCTGAGTCCATGTGGTGATATCCTTTAGAGATTGATGTCGGCTTTTGATACAGTGCCGTCTGAGGGATCGAAGGTCACGGTGATTCAATGTTGGCTTCCAGCCATGCCGCTTACGTGGAGTGATTTCTCCAGATTCTCTGAACCTTTTGATGATATTATGGACCGTAGATGTTGAAATCCCCAAATTTCTTGCAATTGCACTTTGAGAAACGTTGTTCTTAAACTGTTTGACTATTTGCTCACGCAGTTGTGGACAAAGGGGTGTACCTCGCCCCATCCTTTCTTGTGAAAGACTGAGCATTTTTTAGGAACCTGTTTTTATACCCAATCATGGCACCCAATTAGCCTGCACACCTGTGGGATGTTCCAAATAAGTGTTTGATGAGCATTCCTCAACTTTATCAGTATTTGATGGCACCTTTCCCAACTTCTTTGTCACGTGTTGCTGGCATCAAATTCGAAAGTTAATGATTATTTGCAGCAACAAAAAAAAGTTTATCAGTTTGAACCTCAAATATGTTGTCTTTGCAGCATATTCAACTGAATATGGGTTGAAAATGATTTGCAAATCATTGTATTCCATTTATATTTACATCTAACACAATTTCCCAACTCATATGGAATTTGGGTTTGCGTGTGTGTGTGTATATGTATATATATGTATATATATATATATATATAATGTTGACATACTGGAACTATGTAAAGTCAACATGCAGTGTTGTGTACTGGAACTATGTCAAGTCAGTATGCAGCAGTGTTGTGTACTGAAACATACACAGACCTCTATGAGATCAGTGTTAAAATCTCTAACACACAAAGTGTGTGTAATGGATGGATTTAGCAGCATTGTTAGGTTGAGAGGTCACAATACACATTGTTTGCAGTCCATGACACCTGGCCAGACTCACCCTGTCACCCTGTGAGGTGACACCATGTCTCCATGTGCGAGGTGACAACCTGAATGGCGGGTGATCAGCACCACCATTGTGTTGTATTGTGTGGTGCATTCAGTGGTTTATTGCCGAGCTAACAGCTGCGTGCAGGTGTGACATTTGCCTTGCACAAAGTGTAAGGCAGGAAGTAACACATTACCGTGCATGCTCCACTTCCTCTGCTGCTGATCCATACATGGATTGTGCTAGAAAGAAACTGGGCTGTCCAACATCGACCGGGATAGTAGTCCTCGTTTAGTTCATCCGACCTTCTTTCACAGAAAATCAAATTATTTACTTTTTTTGTGCCGAGTTGTGGTGAAATAGTATTTGTGGGTTGAACACACTCCCCTCTGCAGGAGGACTACAGACAACAGGAACCCAGGCAGTGATTGATTAGATCCCTGAGGACTCCGGCAGGATTTTGGAGAGCATCCACATGGATCGCTTCCTCGGGGCCTTCTTTGCTGACGCCGCTTGCAACTCATCGAAAGTCTGCAGCAAGTAGGTCACGTAGACTTTAACACCACGTTTGTGTTTCATCTGATGTCACATGGATAAAGATGAGACCTTCTGGAGGAAAGTTCCGTGGTCGGATGAAACAAATATGGAATTGTTTGGCGACAATAGTCAGCAATATGTTCGGAGGAGAAAAGGTGAGGCATTTAATGCCATGAACACCATCCCTACTGTCAAGCATGGTGGTAGTATTGTGCTCTGGGCCTGTTTTGCTGCCAATGGAATTGCTGCTTTAGATGGGACAAGGTAGGTCGGTAGGTAGCTAGGTAGGTAGGTAGGTAGGTAGGCAGGTAGGTAGGTAAGTATGTATGAATGTAGGTAGGTAGGTAGGTAGGTAAGTCGGTATGTAGGTAGATAAATAGGTATGTAGGTAGGTAGATAGGTATATATGTAGGTAGGTGGGTAGGTAGGTAGGTATGTAAGTAGGAAGGTAGGTTGGTAGGTAGGTAGGCAGGTAGGTAGGTAGGTAGGTAGGTAGGTAGGTAAGTATGTATGAATGTAGGTAGGTAGGTAGGTGGGTAGGTAGGTAGGTAGGTAAGTAGGTAGGTAAGTAGGTATGTAGGTAGATAAATAGGTATGTAGGTAGGTAGATAGGTATATATGTAGGTAGGTGGGTAGGTAGGTAGGTATGTAAGTAGGTAGGTAGGTAGGAAGGTAGGTAGGTAGGTAGGTAGGCAGGTAGGTATGTAGGTAGGTATGTAAGTATGTAGGTAGGTAAGTAGGTAGGTAGAAAGGTAGGTAGGTACGTACGTAGGTAGGTATGTCAGTATGTATGTAGGTAGGTATGGAGGTAAGTAGGTAGGTAAGTATGTAGGTAGGTAGGTAGATATGTAGGTAGGTAGGTATGCAGGTAGGTACGTAGGTAGGTATGTCAGTATATAGGTAGGTAGGTAGGTAGGTAGGTAGGTATGTATGAATGTAGGTAGGTAGGTATGTAGGTAGATCAATAGGTATGTAGGTAGGTAGATAGGTATATATGTAGGTAGGTAGGTATGTAAGTAGGTAGGTATGTAGGAAGGTAGGTAGGCAGGTAGGTAGGTAGGCAGGTAGGTATGTAAGTATGTAGGTAGGTAGGTAGGTAGGTATGGAGGTAGGTAGGTAGGTAGGTAGGTAGGTATGGAGGTAGGTAGGGAGTTAGGTTGGTAGTTAGGTAGATATTTAGGTAGGTAGGTAAGTAGGTATGCAGGTAGGTACGTAGGTAGGTATGTCAGTAGGTAGGTAGGTATGTAGGTAGGTAACTAGGTATGTATGTGGGTGGGTAGGTATACAGGTATGTAAGTAGGTAGGTAGGTACAGTAGGTAGGTATGTAGCTAGATAGGTAGGTACGTGGGTAGGTAGGTATGTCAGTATGTAGGTAGGTAGGTAAGATAGGTATGTCAGTATGTAGGTAGGTAGGTAGGTAGGTAGGTAGGTAGGTATGCAGGTAGGTACGTAGGTAGGTATGTCAGTAGGTAGGTAGGTATGTAGGTAGGTAGGTAGGTAGGTAGGTAACTAGGTATGTATGTAGTTGGGTAGGCAGGCAGGTATGTAAGTAGGTAGGTAGGTACAGTAGGTATGTCAGTAGGTAGGTAGGTATGTAGGTAGATAGGTAGATAGGTAGGTTAGGTAGGTAGGTAGGTAGGTAGGTAGATAGGTCGGTAGGTAGGTAACTAGGTATGTATGTAGGTGGGTAGGCAGGCAAGTATGTAAGTAGGTAGGTAGGTACAGTAGGTAGGTATGTAGGTAGATAGGTGTGTACGTGGGTAGGTATGTATGTCAGTATGTAGGTAGGTAGGTGGGATAGGTATGTCAGTATGTAGGTAGGTAGGTAGGTAGGTAGGTAGGTCGGTCGGTCGGTAGGTAGGTATGTAAGTAATAGGTAGGTAGGTAGGTAGGTATGGAGGTAGGTAGGTAGGTAGGTAGGTAGGTAGGTTGGTAGGTAGGTGTGTAGGTATGTAGGTAGGTAAGTAGGTAAGTATGTATGTAGGTAGGTAGGTAGGTAGGTAGGTATGTAGGTAGGTAAATAGGTATGTAGGTAGGTAGATAGGTATATATGTAGGTAGGTAGGTAGGTAGGTATGTAAGTAGGTATGTAGGTAGGGAGGTAGGTAGGTAGGTAGGTAGGCAGGTAGGTAGGTAGGTAGGCAGGTAGGTATGTAGGTAGGTCCTTTCCTTGCCCTTTTGTGGGTTCTTCCGAGGATGTTGTAGTCGTAATGATTTGTGCAGTCCTTTGAGACATTTGTGATTTGGGGCTGTATAAATAAACATTGATTGATTGATATGTAAGTATGTAGGTAGGTACAGTAGGTAGGTAAGTAGGTAAGTAGGTAGGTAGGTAGGTAGGTATGGAGGTAGGTAGGGAGTTAGGTTGGTAGTTAGGTAGATATGTAGGTAGGTAGGTAAGTAGGTATGCAGGTAGGTACGTAGGTAGGTATGTCAGTAGGTAGGTAGGTATGTAGGTAGATAGGTAGGTAGGTAGGTAGGTAACTAGGTATGTATGTAGGTGGGTAGGTAGGCAGGTATGTAAGTAGGTAGGTAGGTACAGTAGGTAGGTATGTAGGTAGATATGTAGGTACGTGGGTAGGTAGGCATGTCAGTATGTAGGTAGGTAGGTAGGTAGGTAGGTATGCAGGTAGGTACGTAGGTAGGTATGTCAGTAGGTAGGTAGGTATGTAGGTAGATAGGTAGGTAGGTAGGTAGGTAGGTAACTAGGTATGTATGTAGTTGGGTAGGCAGGCAGGTATGTAAGTAGGTAGGTAGGTACAGTAGGTATGTCAGTAGGTAGGTAGGTATGTAGGTTGATAGGTAGATAGGTAGGTTAGGTAGGTAGGTAGGTAGGTAGATAGGTAGGTAGGTAGGTAGGTAGGTAGGTAGGTAACTAGGTATGTATGTAGGTGGGTAGGCAGGCAAGTATGTTAGTAGGTAGGTAGGTACAGTAGGTAGGTATGTAGGTAGATAGGTATGTACGTGGGTAGGTATGTATGTCAGTATGTAGGTAGGTAGGTAGGATAGGTATGTCAGTATGTAGGTAGGTAGGTAGGTAGGTAGGTAGGTAGGTTGGTCGGTCGGTAGGTAGGTATATAAGTAATAGGTAGGTAGGTAGGTAGGTATGGAGGTAGGTAGGTAGGTAGGTATGGAGGTAGGTAGGTAGGTAGGTTGGTAGGTAGGTATGTAGGTGTGTAGGCAGGTAAGTAGGTAAGTATGTATGTAGGTAGGTAGGTAGGTAGGTAGGTATGTAGGTATGTATGTATGTAGGTAGGTAGGTAGGTAGATAAGTAGATAAGTATGTAGGTATGTATGTATGTAGGTAGGTAGATAGGTATGTATGCAGGAAAATAGGTATGTATGTATAGATAGATAGATAGATAGATGGATAGACAGACAGACAGACGGACGGACAGATAGGTGAAATACCTATCAGTGCTCTTTTAGATATACTTTGTTTGACAATTTGGAAGATATGTGAACTTAACAGTGCCAAAGCCAAACCCCCCCACACAGACACAATCAGAAAAGAAAGTCAGCCAATGCCTACCCAGCATGCAAAGCTGCAGGTGAGTTCCAGTCCAAACACTGAGTGGCACGGCAGGTGTGTGTGTTTGTGTGTGTGTGTGTGTGTGTGTGTGTTTTCACGCTGACATGAACCACAGCAAATACTGACAGATCCAAGTTATTTTTTCTGGAAATTTCCTCATTTCTGGGCAGTCTGGAGCTTCTTGCTTTAAAATAAAATCAGCATATGAAATAACAAGTGTGTGTAAGACATTGAAATGCGCCTCTTTTGGCCAAAATTTATAACAAAATAAATAAATATGTATATAGAGGCATACTGTAATAACTTGAAATAAATAATAAATATTAAAGGCCTACTGAAAGCCACTACTACCGACCACGCAGTATGATAGTTTATATATCAATGATGAAATATTAACATTGCAATATTGCCAATACGGCCGGTTTAGTTTACTTAATTGCAATTTTAAATATCCAGCGGAGTTTCCTGCTGAAAACGTCGCAGAATGATGACGCTTATGATGACGCGTGTTTGTGACGTTATTGGTTGGACGGGACATATTAGACCAGAACCACTTACGGCTAAAAGTCGTCTCTTTTCATCGGGCAATTACACAGTATTTTGGACATCTGGGTTGGTGAATCTTTTGCAATGTTTTCAAATAATAATGGAGACGTCAAAGAAGAATGCTGTTGGTGGAAAGCGGTGGATTGCAACTGCCTTTAGCACCCAAACACAGCCGGTGTTTCTTTGTTTGTTGTGAAGCTTTAACACAGAGCAGTCAAGCGAACATGTTTCTCTACGTCAACCAGCAAGTTTTTGGATGGGAAAATTGTGATATTAAGTCGGCTCTTACCGCAGACTTGAGTGGATTACGTGACCTCATTCTCCAGCTCAAAAAGGCAGCTGTGATTTTGGCTCCTGGGCTTCTCTCAGAGACACTGGCGTTCACCGCCGCCATCCGACTTTCAGGTATGACTTTAAAATCTCACTAAAATACTATTAACACAATAAGCAAATAAGGGATTTTCCAGAATTATTCTAGTAAATGTGTCTAATTACATCTGAAACTGAAATCTCGCCGCCTGGAGCCGTCACTTTTTATTTTTTATTTTTTAGTGCTTCACTCTAACTTTCCTCATCCAGAAATCTTTCATCCTCGCTCAAATTAATGGAGAAATCATTGCTTTCTCGGTCCGAATTGCTCTTACTGATGGTGGCTCACATTATAAACAATGTGAGGATGTGAGGAGCCCTACAACCCGTGACATCACGCGCACATCGTCTGCTACTTCCGGTACAGGCAAGGCTTTTTTATTAGCCACCAAAAGTTGCGAACTTTATCATGGATGTTCTCTACTAAATCCTTTCAGCAAAAATATGGCAATATCGCGAAATGATCAAGTATGACACATAGAATGGACCTGCTATCCCCGTTTAAATGAGAAAATCTCATTTCAGTAGGCCTTTAAAGATTGTATACTTTGTCGTAAGTATACAAGATTACCCAGAATTTAATTTTTTATGGGAAATTGTTCCGTTTTTGTCAGCCTTCTTCTCCCTCAATTATCATCCGATCGTTACCGTTCAGCTATCAAAATGTTCAGCTAGGCTGGGATACCCTTGCTAACATTCGGCTGCTTCTTTTTTCATCCCAGATAACCCAGAATTTCAATTTTTTTCCTGGAAATTATTTAGTTTTTATCGGCATTCTTCTCCCCCAGTGTTCATCCAATCTGAAGCCTTGACTCGGCTGGAGCATATTGCTAACATTTGTCTGCTTTCTAGGTATCCCACATTACCCAAGATCCTGTTTTGTCGGCTTTTTTCTCCCCCCGGTTTTCATCCAATCTGAATCGTTCGGCTATCAAAAACATTTAGCTAGGCTGGGACACCGTTGCTAACATTTGGCTTTTTCCTAAGTATCCCAGATTACCTTTTTCCTGGAAATTCTTCCTTTTTTTGTCGGCCTTTTTCTCCCCCAGTTTTCATCCGATCTGAACTGTTCAGCTATCAAAACCGTTCATCTAGGCCAGGGGTAGGGAACCCATGGCTCTAGAGCCAGATGTGGCTCTTTTGATGACTGCACCTGGCTCTCAGATAAATCTTAGCTGACATTGCTTAACACAGGGCTGTCCAAAGTGTGGCCCGCGGGTCATTTTTTTAACGGCCCCACGGCACATTTTAAGAATACAATTTAAAAAAAAATAAGAGCAAACAGGTGAAATGTAACAAGACATTGTTGCAATGTTTACACTTATAACACAAAACTGCCATGCAGGCTGTTTCATTCTTTAAAAAATAATAATGAATCAAAATCAATGTCATTTTGAATTATTGACCTATTCAAGGCTTCGATTACATCACATTAAATATTCCACTTTGAGATATCTTTTGGGAGGAAATGTTGCATATTTTGTGTTTTGCCATATAAAAAACTGAGCAAACAAACAAAACATAAACAACAGTAAAACTTAAAATTGACCGATATATCTGAAGTTGATCTCGAGATTATTGTGCTAAAAGTAACCGGTAAATACAATGTATAATTTATTTTTTAACACCGACTCGTTTTAGTTTTTAAATGCATTAAAAGAACCACATAAATTTATTTTTATGCATCAAGGCTGTTTGACTTTGTCAGGAACCTCTATTTCAACAAAATAAAACTTGTTTTTTTTGGTTCACTAAATTATAAAATGCTCTGGTTGAAATTATGACCTTGGTGTTGTTAGGGTCGGTTTCGACCCAGTTATAAAAATAAGACTATAAAGCAATAAGTACAGCCAAAACTGAACACACTGACGGCCAGCTCCTCTCCCAATCATGTGAGCTTTAGTGGATTGTCATTTTACCTTGTTATCCAGTATTAAAACAAACAAAATGTATGTGGTTCTTTTATGCATTTAAAAACTAAAATGTCCAGACATTTGAGGTCAATTCAGCATAGAGTTTTTACTATGTTAAAATTATTAAAATGAAAAAATAAATAAAGCAAATTTATTTAAGAGATGTGTTCTCATACCCCTCAGTAATGGTCAGGTAACACAACAACCTTTTTTTTTATTTATACGATTCTCTTGAGGTTCGTTTTACCATTTTTTTCAATTGAAATCGAGGGGTATACTGACAAATAAAAGGCCCAATGGCCCACACCAAAAATATTAAAACCAATATTTTCATGGATAAGGAAACCTAACGAGGTAACCAAGAGATGAGAAACAAATTGGATGATAGATAATTGTTTTTAGTGTATTTTACAGCTGATTTAAGACATGGGTCAAAACCGACCCGTTAACATAAGAGATGGTAACAGAAAGCTAACACAAGAGGAAGGTTAATAAGTAGGACACTTTTGGATCCCCAATTATTTTAGTGTGATTTGTTTTTAAGTGTCATTGCTCAAAAAATAATAATGAATCAAAATCCAAAAGTAAGGCTCCAATTATTATATATTCTCAAATATTCCACCTAAAAAAGTTATTGGGTGAAAATATTGCATATTTTGGGTTTTTTTCATTTTTTTTTTCCAATGTTGATCTAGAGATTTAAAACTTGCATAATAATAAAAATTATAACACTGAATAATGACACATTTTTAATATTTTTTGTGACCAAAACCCTTTGGGGTCCCCGGGATCATAACTGAGTGGAGGCTTAAATTTATATTTTTTACACATATATTGTATTGGTTTTTAAAATAAAAATTATAAAAATGGCCCCCGCTTGCTCTGATTTTTCTGTGTGCGGCCCTCAGTGGAAAAAGTTTGGACAACCTTGGCTTAACACGATAATTATGAATAATTCCGCTAGTAAGCACAGAGCTAAAAATAACGTTCAAAATATAAAACATTCCCATGCATTTTATCCATCCATCCGTTTTCTACCAGACTTGTTCAAGAAGTCGCATTAATGGTAAGAAGTATTTGATTTATTATTGGTTAACTTCAGAATAAGAATGTTATTAAAAGAATAGGAGATTTATTATACTCTAAACATGTTGGTCTTACTTAAAATGCACACATTTTGTTGTATTCAGTGTTAAAAAAAATATTATATGGCTCTTACGGAAATACATTTTAAAATATTTGGCTTTAACGGCTCTCTCAGCCAAAAAGGTTCCCGACCCCAAGACACCATTGCTACCATTTGGCTATTTCTTAAGTATCCAAGATTACCCAGATTTCCTATTTTTCCTGGAAATTATTTCGTATTTGTCAGCCTTCTTCTCCCTCAGTTTTCATCCGATCGGAACCGTTCAGCAATCAAAATGTTTAGCTAGGCTGGGATACCCTTGCTAACCTTCGGCTGCTTCTTTTTTCATCCCAGATTACCCTGAATTTCTGTTTTCATCCAATCCAAATTGTTGAGCTATCATAACCTTTGGCTTGGCCAGGGCATTTTGTAAACATTTGGCTTTTTCCTAGGTATCCCAGATCACCAAAATCCAATTTTTCCTGGAAATTCTTCCGCTTCCTCCGGTTTTCATCCGATCTGAATTGTTCAGCTATCAAAAGGTTCGGCTCATGAAGGACACTCTAGCTAACATTTGTTTTTTTCCTAAATTTCCCAGATTTCCCAGAGTTCTTGTTTTCCTGGTAATTATTCAGTTTTTGTCTGCCTTCTTCTCCCCCAGTTTTCATCTGAACTGAACCGTTCAGCTATCGAAACATTTAGCCAGGCCGGAACACCCTTGCTAACATTTAACTTCTTCCTAAATATCCCAGATTACCCACAATTCTCCTTTTCCTGGAAATTATTTAGTCTTGGTCAGCCTACTTCTCCCCCAGTTTTTATCCAATCTGAACCGTTCAGCTATCAAAACGTTCAGCTAGGCCAGGACACCATTGCTAACAATTGGCTTCTTCCTAAGTATCCCAAATTACCCAGAATTCCCAGTTTTCCTGGAAATTATCTATTTTTTGTCGGCCTTATTCTCCCCCAGTTTTCGTCCAATCCGAACCGTTGAGCTATCACAACATTCGGCTCGGCCGGAGCACTTTGCCAACATTTGGCTTCTTGCTAGGTATCTCAGATTACCCAGAGTTCCCGTTTCTCCTGGAAATTCTTCCATTTTTGTCGGCCTAATTCTTTGGATTCTTCCTAAATTTCCCAGATTACCCAGAATTACCCTTTGCCTGGAAATTCTTAGTTTTTTTTTGTACGCCTTCTTCTCCCCCAGTTTTCATCAGATCGGAATCGTTCAACTATCAAAACGTTTAGCGCGGCCAAGTCACCATTGCTAAGATTTGGCTTTATTATAATTATCCAAGATTACCCAGAATTCCTGTTTTCCTGGAAATTGTTCTGTTTTTGTCAGCCTTCTTTATCTGATTGGAACCGTTCAGCTTTCAAAACGCTAAACTAGGCTGGGAAACCGTTGCTAACTTTTCGATTTTTCCTAAATTACCCAGACTACCCAGAGTTTCAGTTTTCCTGGAAATTCTTCCGTTTATGACGGCCTTCTTCTCCCCTAGTTTTCATCCGATCTGAATCGTTCAACTATCAAAACGTTCAGCCAACCCGAGACACCCTTGCTAACATTTGGCTTTTTTCTAAGTATCCCAGATTACCCAGAGTTCCCGTTTTTCCTGGAAATTATTCCTTTTTTTCGGCCTTCTTCGCCCCCAGTTTTCGTCCGATCTGAACTGTTCAGCTATCACAACATTCGGCTCGGCCGGAGCATTTTGCCAACATTTGGCTTCTTCCTAAGTATCCCAGATTACCCAGAATTCACGTTTTTCCTGGAAATTCTTCCGTTTTTGTCAGCCTTCTTCCCCCCCAGTTTTAATCCGATCGGAACCATTTAGCTATCAAAATGTTCAGCTAGGCCAAGACACCATTTCTAACATTTGGCTTTTTCCTAAGTATCCAAGATAACCCAGAATTCCCGTTTTTCGTGGAAATTGTTCTGTTTTTGTCAGCCTTCTTCATCTGAACTGAACTGTTCAGCTATCAAAACATTTAGCTAGGCTGGGAAACCCTTGCTAACTTTTGGCTTCTTCCTAAGTATCCCAAATTACCCCGAGTTCCCGTTTTTCCTGGAAATTCTCCCGTTTTTGTCGGCCTTCGATCCTCTCCCCCAGTTTTCATCCGATCTGAACCGTTCAGCTATCCAAACGTTCGACTCGGCCGGGACACTCCTGCTAACATTTATCTTTTTTCTAAGTATCCCAGATTACCCAGAATTCCTGTTTTTCCTGGAAATTCTTCCATTTTTGTCAGCTTTCTTCTACCCCAGTTTTAATTCGATCTGAAGCGTTCAGCTATCAAAACGTTTGGCTCAGCGAGGACATTCTTGCCAACATTTAGCTTTTTTTTATGTATCCCAGATTACCCAGAATCCCCATTTTTCCTGGATATTCCTCCGTTTTTGTCGGCCTTCTTCTCCCCCAGTTTTCGTCCGATCGGAACCATCCAGCAATCAAAACGTTCAGCTCAGCCGGGACGACGTTGCCAACATTTGGCTTCTTCCCAAGCATCTCACATTACCCAGGATTCCCGTTTTTCCTGGAAATCCTTCCGTTTTTTTGTCGGTCTTCTTCTCCCCCATTTTTCGTCCGATCCGAACCGTTCGAGTGTTGACACGTTCAGTTTGACCAGGACAACACAGTAACATTTTTTTTCCCAAAACTCCCACATTACCAGGAATTCCTAGAAACTTTCCCTATTGCAAATGAAGGGGGACGATTTTCAAACTGACACAAGTCCCACATTTCTCACTGGATTCAAACTATTCCACATTCTCCACACTCCACCCACCCTGGAAATCCAAGCCAGCATGTTTCTTGCTTACTTTTTTCTGTAGCTAATTTTACAACGGTTTACCTTAGAATCATACAACTTGGTATGTGAAACAAGCAAACATTTTTTTTTGTTTTAGCTAATTGTGAAACAAATTGCCACGTAGTCATTGACCTTGGTATGTGAGACTTGCAAACTGTTAGCATGTGGTGGCATTCTAGTTAATCATCTCGTTCTTGACTCCTGTGTAAGGACACATCTACTTTTTAACGAGGCAATCATTACTGATAGCATTTTTTTCCGCCAGAGGACAAACTGCAGCAAAGACAGCACACACGTGCATCTACCTTGCCGGAGAGTACACGGGCTCGAGCTTGGCATCAATACCAATTATCTTGGGCCCTGAGGTAGAATCGCAGCTCGTTTGTAAGCCAATCACCTTTTATTTTATTTGTTAGCGCTCCGCTTTTTATTCCCTCATAACGTTGTGAGAAAGTCCGCTCAATATCCAATTTAACTTCCTAATCAACCTCTCACACTTCATTTCATTTACTCCCCTACTTTGTCTGCTAATAAACACCACTTTTGATTGAATATTTGATTTAAAAAAATATGATATATATGTGTATATATATATATATATATATATATATATATATATATATATATATATATATATATATATATATATATATATATATATATATATATATATATATATATATATATATATATATATATATATATATATATATATATATATATATATATATATATATATATATATATATATATATAATGTACCTCAGGGTGTTTACATCTTGGCTTTGAACAGTCTGCTTGAGATCTGCAGATCGATACTGAAATATCGATACCAGTGATACCAGATCTTTTTGCGCTATTATCGATCCTCCAATCAAAATATCGATACTTTTGATCATTTACACACGCACGCACACACACACACACACACACACACACACACACACACACACACACACACACACACACACACACTGTGACAACGTACACATACACACATTTTTGACAATACACACACTAAGACAACTATAAACACACACACTATGATAAAAATACACACACACACAATATGACACACACAAGCACACACACACACACACACACAATAAATGACAATAATACACAAAATATGACACACACACACATACACACATACACACAATGTGACAACATGCACATGCAGTCATTATTTGACAATACACAAATA
>NC_084620.1:51164700-51202200 GCF_033978795.1 Nerophis ophidion | reverse complement strand
AGGCGATGGGACAAGATATTTTTGTTTTATGCGATTTCTGTCGGAAAACAAACCTTCCTAATTGTTATAAAGCCCACAGTTTAATAAGTTTGTGTTTATGCTTCAAGTAATAAGAGGATTTTTTCCTACTCATTTCGGCGGTCCTTGAACTCACCATAGTCGTGTGGACAGTGACGCAACAGTTTGTTTACATGTACAACTTTCGGTTACTCTGTCGATGCAATGTAAAATTAGGTAGTATTTCATCATGTATTTTATAGTAAATTTGTGTTGAAAGTGTGTGTATCAAATTTGATACATCAGGTATATAAGGTCATGTAACTCTAAACTAGTCCATTGGCATTTTATTACATTACATGCATTATAAATGCCAGCAAGCAACATAGTCTTTAGATTTTTTTCAAATAAACAAATATCAATCAATATTCATTTATATAGCCCTAAATCACTAGTGTCTCAAAGGGCTGCACAAACCACAACACAAACCACTACGACATCCTCGGTAGGCCCACATAAGGGCAAGGAAAAGCCACACCCAGTGGGACGTCGGTGACAATGAGGACTATGAGAACCTTGGAGAGGACCACCTATGTGGGCAACCCATAATGTTTAAATCTAAAGACTATATGTTTATAACATGTTATAAAAGGACAGTGGGCTAGTTTAGAGTTACATGACTTTTAATACCCGATGTTTCAAATTTGATACACACACTTTCCACACAGTTTTAATATAAAACATACTATGAAAATGTGACCTAATTGTAATGCATGCATCTGATCTGATATGTCAGGCTTTTTAGGACAACGCTAATTACACCGACGATGTAGAGGTATCAAAAATGTTTGTATCAGTTATGATACATTTGGCCTAATTAGCATCAAGCTAGCATTTTTTTTATTTATTTTTTATTTTTTTTTAAAGTGGAGCCTTACTTTACTTCCGTTGGGAGCATTTTTGGACTTATTCCTTTGAGGTGGATGTGGAATGTGTCTACCAAACGTTTTATGCTGTGTGGGAATGCACAACGTTGATCTTTCTTGATGTCATTGACTTATGTGGAGTGCTGATCAGACATATTTGGTCAATGCATTACTAATTTAATTTATTTTACTTATGTGCTAATGTGTATTTAATTTATATTTGACACTTTATCACCACAAAAGATTATATCAAATTGGACATGTGTCTTTTACCTCAAAATAAGCCATACTGTGTAATGTAAACATTATATTTGTTTATTTAGACACAAATTAAAGATTGTACGTTGCTTGATGTATTTATATTGCATGAAATGTTATAAAATGCCAATGGACTAGTTTACAGTTATATTACCTTTTTATACCTGATGTTTCAAATTTGATACACACACTTTCAACACAGTTTTACTATAAAATATATTATGACATATTACCAAATTGTAATGCATGCATCTGATCTGATCCATCAGGCTTTTTAGGAAAACGCTAATTATACTGATGATGTAGAGGTCTCAAAAACGTTTGTATCAATTATGATACATTTGGCCTAATTAGCATCAAGCTAGCATTTTTTTTTTGGAAACGTGAAGCCTTACTTTACTTCCGTTGGGAGCATGTATATTTTACCTCAAAATATACCGTATTATGGAATGCAAACATTATATTTGTTTATTTTAAAAAATCTAAAGACTGTATGTTGCTTGATGGTATTTATAATGAATACAATGGAACAAAATGCCAATGGACTAGTTTAGAGTTATTTTACCTTTTTATATCTGATGTTTCTAATTTGATACACACACTTTCAACACAGTTTTACTATAAGATATATTATGATCTGATACGTCAGACTTTTTAGGAAAACGCTAATCATAGCGACAATGTAGAGGTCTCAAAAATGTTTCCATCAATTATGATGCGTCTGGCCTAATTAGCGTCAAGCTACCATTTTTTATTTATTTTTTTTAAAAGTGAAGCTTTACTTCCATTGGGAGCATGTATATTTTACCTCAAAATATACCGTATTATGAAATGCAAACATTATATTTGTTTATTTGAAAAAAATCCAAAGACTATATGTTGTTTGATGCTATTTATAAATAAATGGGTTGTACTTGTATAGCGCTTTTCTACCTACAAGGTACTCATATAATGCATGAAATGGAATATGGAAATGCCAATGGACTAGTTTGGAGTTATATTACCTTATATACCTGATGTTTCAAATTTGATACCCACACTTTCAACGCAGTTTTACTGTAAAATATATTAAATTTGATACGTCAGGCTTTTTAGGACAATGCTAATTACACCGACAATGCAGAGGTTTCAAAAACGTTTGTATCAAATATGATACGTTTGGCCGAATTAGCATCAAGTTAGCACATTTACTTTGGAAGCGTTTTTTTGGACTCATTCCTTTGAGGCGGGTGTGGAGAGTCTTCCTCCGGTGGTCTCGCCAGACAGGAAGTAGAAAAAATAAAAGCATGAAATCAGGTGTTTAGTATCAGCACACAATGTGGACATTAACATATTTGGACATCGTTAATTTTAAGTAATCATAAAATGTCCTTGTCGAAAAAAAAACTTACACTTAAGGCTATTTTTTGGTCCATTTGTAAAAAAAAAAAAAAAGTTTAAAACTTGATAAGTTCTTTTTCCGGGCGGAGTTGGGGGACATAACGTTTTCATTCAATGACCTGGTTGTTACCGCGCCCTCCGGTGGTAAGACTTTGTCATGACACCCGTACACCATTACAATAATGATGTCTAGACAATTGCAGCTCTAATAATTCTGTATTAAGTTGAGTTTAATTAATAAAAATATTGATATTAAAAAAACAACAAGTTAACATTAATTAAATGAATAAAATACAAAAAATGGTGTAATTTTTTCTATTTTTATTTTTTTTATTTTTAAAGTAACACTTTATGATAAGCAGTTGTAAGTACAGAAGTGTTGAAAAAATTCCTAAAAAAAAAATTAATAAATAAATAA
Source organism: Nerophis ophidion (assembly GCF_033978795.1). Taxonomy (NCBI): domain Eukaryota; kingdom Metazoa; phylum Chordata; class Actinopteri; order Syngnathiformes; family Syngnathidae; genus Nerophis; species Nerophis ophidion. The sequence continues at coordinate 51,199,221 of NC_084620.1, read as the reverse complement.
ATATAAAAATGATTATAGTTACTCGTTACCTCACCAAAAATACTAATTTAATTATTAACGGAATTACACCTTGATAATTATAATTAATTACTGGGGGAAGTCATTAATATGTTACTTTACATTAAAAAAAATTCAGATTAATGGCATTTGAATTTAAGAGATGGATAAAATAAAAAATAAAAATTATAGTTACTCGTTACTTTACAAAATTGTAATTAAAATATAAACATGATTACACTTTTAAAAATGTAATTAAGTACCAGGGAAAGTAATATATGTTACTTTAAATTACATTTTTTTTTTTTTACAATATATGGCATATGCATTTGAGAAATGGATAAAATAAAAATGAAAATATATAAAAATATTATAGTTACTCATTAAAAATAGTCATTTAATTATTAATGAAATTAGACTTTGATAAATGTAATTAATTACTAAGGGAAGTAATTTATGTTACTTTAAAAATTAATTAATATGTTACTTTACATACAAAAAAACTTCAGATTTATGGCATTTGAATTTAAGAGATGGATAAAATAAGAAATAAGAATATAGTTACTTGATACTTTACCAAAATAGTAATTGAATTATTGACGTAATTGCACTTTGAGAAATGTCATTAATTACTAGTGAAAGTAATTAATATGTTACTTTAAAATATATATATTTTTTACAATATAATGCATATGCATTTGAGAGATGGATAAAATAAAAATTTAAATATTGTACTTACTCGTTACTTTACCAAAAATAGTAATTAAATTATGAATAGAATTACACTTTGATAAATATAATTAATTACTAGGGGAAGTAATTTATATGTTACTTTAAAAAAATACAATATGTGGCATTTGCATATAAGATAAAAAAATAAATTAGATTAGATCAAAATAGATATCACATTGGGTTGAGTTTTTCCTTGCCCTGATGTGAGATCTGAGCCGAGGATGTGGTTGTGGCTTGTGCAGCCCTTTGAGACACTGGTGATTTAGGGTTATATACGTACACTTTGATTGATTGATTAAAAGAGCAGTGTGCTTTTAAAAGGCGTGGCCTGTTGCCTAGAGACGTGTGACATCATCGAGCACTTAGTAGCGGCTCTCATGCTCGCTCTTTTTGAATCTTTTCACCAGATTGTCTTACTTCTGCTTAGTAAAAGGCGTTACTATCGCCTTATTATATAACAATAATAATAATATTATTTTCAATTTTTTATACACTTTTCAAAATCTTTTTTTTTTTTACTCTTTTCATGATTTAAACCCTGGTATTTTATTTTTTTTATTTAATTTAACAATCACTTTGTGATTTTTTTTATCAGAGAAAAGTGCTCTATAAATAAAATGTATTTACTTATAAACAGTTATGCATGTTTTACTTATTACTAATCTCATTAATGGTTGCATTTGTATACTTTTGCACATCATTACGTGTACATTTTATTGTTGGATCATTTAGAAAGTGTATGCAAATAACTTTCATTCAAACATGCTTTATAATAAATGCCCATCCATCCATTTTCTACCGCTTTTTAAATAATATATTCACAATGCTTAATGGTGTGCATTCATCATAAAGTATTCAAATGCGTATTTATTACCCGACTAAAGAAAACATGTTTCATGTTTAAAAATGTTGCATGATAAGTTGAATAATAATAATTCCAAAATACAATTGCATGTGTCAAATTTAGACTTAAACGTTATTTATCCCAAAGGGAATTTATTTTACTTAATTAGAAGAAGAAAATATAACAAACACTCTCAAAAGCACTAAGTAATTAAAAAAATACAATGAACTATAACAGCTTTTATTATGTACTGTATTATATTTCACTATTAATTTACTTTTTTTTTTCCAATAATGCATCAATGAAAATTGACCAAAAGTTACACCTGAAAATAAAAATATAACAAACACTCTCAAAAGCACTGTGTAACTAAAAAAACTAATGCAATGAACTATAACAACTTTTATTATATAGTCTATTATATTTTATTACTTATTCTATTCAAACATGTTTTTTTTTAAAATAATTCATCAATGAAAATTGACCAAAAGTTACACCTGAAAATAGAAATATAACTAAAACACTCTCAGACGCAATTAATTTAAAAAAAAAAATTAGAAAAAAAATGCAATGAAGTATAACAACTTTTATTATATACTGCATTATATTTTATTATTTATCTTATTCAAGCATGTTTTTTTAAATAATGCATCAATGAAAATTGACCCAAAGTTACACTTGTAAAAAAAAATATAACTAAACACTCTCAAAAGAACTAGGTAATTTAAAAAAATGCAATGAACTATAACAACTTTTATTATATACTGTATTATATTTTATTATTTATTATATTCAAACATGATTTTTAAAATAATGCATCAATAAAAATTGACCCAAAGTTACACCTGTAAATAAAAATATAATTAAAACACTCTGAAAAGCAATTAATTTGAAAAAAGTTATAAAAAAATGCAATGAACTATAACAACTTTTATTATATGCTCTATTATATTTTAATAATTTATTCTATTTAAACGTGTTTTTTTTTAAAATAATGCATTAATGAACATTGACCCAAAGTTACACCGGAACATACAAATATAACTAAAACACTGTCAAAAGCAATTAATTAAAAAAAAAAAAGTTATAAAAAAATGCAAAGAACTATAAAAACTTTTATTATATACGTTATTATATTTTATTATTTATTCTATTTAAACATGTTTTTTTAAAATAATGCATCAATGAAAATTGACCCAAATGTACACCTGAAAATAAAAATAAAACTAAAACACTCTCAAAAGCAATCAATTAAAAAAAAGTAATAAAAAAAGCAATGAACTATAACAACTTTTATTATATACTCTATTGTATTTTATTATTTATTCAATTTAAAAATGTTTTTTAAATAATGCATCAATGAAAATTGACCCAAATTTACACCTGAAAATAAAAATATAACTAAAACACTCTCAAAAGCAATCAATAAAAAAAAGTAATAAAAAAATGCAATGAACTATAACAACTTTTATTATATACTGTATTACATTTTATTATTTATTCTATTTAAACATGTATTTTTAAATAATGCATCGATGAAAATTGACACAAAGTTATACCTGAAAATAAAAATATAACTAAAACACTCTCTAAAGCACTAAGTAATTAAAAAAAATGCAATGAACTATAAAAACTTTTATTATATGCTCTATTATATTTTATTATTTATTCAATTTAAAAATGTTTTTTAAATAATGCATCAATGAAAATTTACCCAAATTTACTCCTAAAAATAAAAATATAACTAAAACACTCTAAAAAGCAATCAATAAAAAAAAGTAATAAAAAAAATGCAATGAACTATAACAACTTTTATTATATACTGTATTATATTTTATTATTTATTCTATTCAAACATATATTTTTAAATAATGCATCGATGAAAATTGACACAAAGTTATACCTGTAAATAAAAATATAACTAAAACACTTTCAAAAGCAATTAATTTGAATAAAAAGTGATAAAAAAAATGCAATGAACTATGACAACTTTTATTGTATACTGTTTTATATTTTATTGTATATTCTATTCAAACATGTTTTTTTAAATAATGCATAAATGAAAATTGACCAAAAGTTACACCTGTAAATAAAAATATAACTAAAACACTCTCAAAGGCAATTAATTTTTAAAAAAGTAATAAAAAAAATGCAATGAACTATGACAACTTTTATTATATACTGTTTTATACTTTATTATATATTCTATTCAAACATGTTTTTCTTAGATAATGCATCAAAGAAAATTGACCCAAAGTTACACCTGCAAATAAAAATATAACTAAAACACTCTCAAAAGCAATTAATTTGAAAAAAAGTAATAAAAAAATACAATGAACTATGACAACCTTTATTATATACGGTTTTATACTTTATTATATATTCTATTCAAACATGTTTTTCTTAAATAATGCATCAAAGAAAATTGACCAAAAGTTACACCTGAAAATAAAACTATAACTAAAACACTCTCTAAAGCACTAAGTAATTTAAAAAATGCAATGAACTATAACAACTTTTATTGTATAGTGTATTATATTTTATTATTTATTCTATTTAAACATGTTTTTTTAAATAACGCATCAATGAAAATGTACCCAAAGTTACACCTGTAAATAAAAATATAACTAAAACACTCTGAAAAGCAATTAATTTAAAAAAAAGTTATAAAAAAATGCAATGAGCAATATTTTATTATTTATTCTATTTAAACATATATTTTTTTAAATAATGCATCAATGAAAATCGACCCAGTCAGATAAAGTAAGTCAGAGATGGAGACATTTGCATGACAATATTATTTCAAAGATGTTTTGACAGAATAAAAAAACAGAACCAAATTTCACCACTTGACCTCCGTCTTGTGTTTCTGCTTTGATACAGCAGGTTGCTGCCATGTTTGTGTTCTTCTCCACAGCTGGAAAGATATCGCATTAACCGAAACGGCGTAAGAATAATAATCCTTGCATTGAATTGACTTTTTTTAAAGGTGACGGTTCTTGGTTTAGCACACGAGACATAGTTGACCTTGACTGTTTGAAGGTCTCAGTCCGATCCCAGCTCAGTCCTCCGGGCTCCGGACTTGTTGCGTACATCTGTCTTGCTGCAGGGATGGATTTGAAGGTGGCAGAACATGTTGAGGTCGGAAGGAAGCAAGCCAAAGCTGTAGCAGAGCCTGCAAACGGATGCATTGGTCTTGACCCCAGAATGCAGAGATGGCAGGCGAAGTGCTGTTAAAAGTCTTTTAAGGGACGTGCAGAAAAAGGCTATAAGGAAATCTGTAGGCTGCATGGAGGTTCGGAGCAAAACCATGATGCAGACATGTCCAAGGGGCGGGGCTGGCATATAAAGCATCTTGATTGGCAACCGAGAGCAAGCGTGTCCGGCAATCAGGGACCGGTAAGGAAGCCGGTGCTGAAAATAGGTGGCAAAAGGAGACAAACATGCTTTGGAAAGGAAACAATGATAAAAATTGTGAAAAAAGTGGTATTGGATATAAAAGCATTGGAAAGTAAACAAGAAAAAAACAATAGGTGGAAAAATGAGACAAACAGGGGAAAAAAAGGGTGGCAAAAAAGAGACAAACAGGAAGTGGAACTTCATATAAGAGCATTGGAAAGTAAACAATAAAAAAAAAACAAGAAAAATAATAAGCGGCCAAAAAAGACAAACAGGAAGTGGAACCAGGTAAAAGAGAGTTGTGAAGTAAACAATAAAAAAACTCAAGGAAAAAACAACAACAAAGAAAAAAAGGTGGCAAAAAAGAGACAAACAGGAAGTGGAAATTGATATAAGAGCATTGGAAAGTAAAACAAGAAAAATAGGAAGTGGAACTGGATAAAAGAGAGTTGTGAAGTAAACAATAAAAAAAAAAAACAAGGAAAAAAACAACAATGACAAAAAAAAAGGCGACAAAAAAGAGACCAACAGGAAGTGGAACTGGATATAAGAGCATTGGAACGTAAACAAGAAAAATACAAGAAAAATAATAGGTGGCAAAAGGAGACAAACAAGAAGTGGAACTGGATAAAAGAGAGTTCTAAAGTAAACGATAAAAACATAATAAAAAAAACAACAAAGAAAAAAAAGGACAGCAAAAAAGAGACTAACAGGAAGTGGAACTGAAAATAAGAGCTTTGGAATGTAAACAAGAAAAATAATAGGCGGCAAAAAGAGACAAAGAGGAAGTGGAACTGGATATAAAACAATTAAACAATTAAAAACACGAAAATAAAGAAGGAAAATAGGTGGCAAAATATGAAAAATAGGAAGTGGAACTGAAAATAAGAGCATTGGAAAGTAAACAAGAAAAAACAACAAGAAAAATAATAGATGACGAGAAAGAGACAAACAGGAAGTGGAACTGGATAAAAGAGAGTTGTGAAGTAAACAATAAAACAAAAACAAAAAAACAAGAAAAAAACCCAACAAAGACAGAAAACAAGGCGGCAAAAAAGAGACCAACAGGAAGTGAAACGTGATATAAGAGCATTGGAAAGTAAAAAAAGAAAAAAAAAAAAGAAAAATAGTATGTGGCAAAAGGAGACTAACAGGAAGTGGAACTGGATAAAAGAGAGTTGTAAAGTAAAACGATAAAAACATAAGAAAAAAACAACAAAGAAAAAAAAAGGGTAGCAAAAAAGAGACAAACAGGAAGTGCAACTGAAAATAAGAGCTTTGGAGAGTAAACAAGAAAAATAATAGGTGGAAAAAAGAGACAAAGCGGAAGTGGAACTGGATATAAAACATTTAAACAATTAAAAACACAAAAATAAACAATAGGTGGCAAGAAGAGACAAAAGGAAGTGGAACTGAAAATAAAAGCACTGGAAAGGAAACAATTAAAACACGAACATAAAGAAGGAGGATAGGTGGCAAATGAGACAAACAGGAAGTGGAACTGGATAAAAAAAAGAGTTGTAAAGTAAACACGAAAAAAACACAAGAAAAAACGACAAAGAAAAAAAAGTGTGGCGAAAAAGACACAAAAAGCAAGTGGAACTGAAAATTAAAAGCGCCCCCCCAAAAAAAGGAAAAAAAAAAACACAAGAAAAGACAAACAGGAAGGGGACCTAAAATTAAAAGCGATGGAAAGAAAAATATAAAACGCAAATACAGAACAGGAAGTGGAACTGAAAATAAGAAATTCAAAACAAGAACATAAATAAAAAAAGTGAAAAGAAGTCAAACAGGAAGTGAAACTGGGAATAAGAGTGCTGGAAAAAACAATACAAAGAACGATATCAACAATAAATGAGAAAAGACAAACAAGAAGTGGAACTGGAAATAAGAGCGCTGGAAAGGAAACAAGAACAGGAAGTGGAACTACATTTAAACGCGATAGAAAGACAATACAAAAGGAAGACAAATACAAACAAGAAAATAAGACTAAACAGGAAGTAGAACTGAAAACTAAAGCACAAGAAAGTAAGAAATTAAAAACAAGAACATAAATAAACAAGGTGAAAAGAAGTCGAACAGGAAGTGAAACTGGGAATAAGAGTGCTAGTAAAAATAAAACACAACAAAGCACAATAATAAAAATAAATGAGAAAAGACAAACAGGAAGTAGAACTGGAAATAAGAGCTTTGGAAAAGAAACAAAAAACAATAATTACAAAAACATGGGAGGGAGGGTAAAACTAGAAGTGGAACTAAAATTAAAAGTAAATGAAAGAAAATACAAAACGCAAATACAAAACAGAGTGGAACTAAAAAAAAAAAAAGCGCTGGAAAGTAAAACAAAAACATTAAAACAAGAACATAAATAAAAAAGGAGAAAATAAGTTAAACAGAAACAAGAAAAAACACAAGAAAAGAAACAACAAAGAAAAAAAGCTGGCAAAAGGAGATAAACAGGAAGTGGAACTGAAAAGAAAAGCACCGGTAAAGGAAATAAAAAAACAAAACCAAAGACAAACGGGAAGTGGAACTAAAATTAGTAGCGACGGAAAGAAAATATAAAACACAAATACAGAACAGGAAGTGTAACTGAAAATAAAAGCGCAAGAAAGTAATAAATTAAAAACAAAAACATAAATAAACAAAGTGAAAAGAAGCCAAACAGGAAGTGCAACTAAAATAAAAGCGATGGAAAGTAAACAATTAAAAACCCGACCATAAATAAACTAGGAGACAAGTCAAACAGGAAGTGAAAAAAAAACAATACGAAGCACAATAACAGAAATAAATAAGACAATTAAGTAGAATTGAAAACAAAAGTGTTAGAAAGGAAAAGATACAAAAGCCAAGAACATGAATGTCCACCCATCCATTTTCTACCGCTTGTCCGTTTTTTTGGGGAGACGTGGGGGTGGTGGAATAAAGAAAGTCAAATACAGCATAAATTTCCAGACTTCTCCGACCTACCACTAGATGGAGCCAGCGCAAACCACACTTCCACAAGTAGGACATAGTTTAGCAGTTTTTTAAAATATATTATTATGATGACTCGCATTTGTCTGACGCAAGGTGTTGGGTTCTAGCAGGGCTGTCCAAAATCCGGCCTGAGGGACAGGCACCACAACACAACAAACACACAAATCAGACAGAAGATGAGAGAAAAGCTGCAAGGTCAACAACGAATGGAAGAAAAGACCCAAAAAGACCAGCTTTGAGGACATTATGTATTTAATCAAGCAAATGGCCCTCCAATAAAAAGCTAATCATTCCACTTCATTATAAATTGGGTGGAGGAGATCTTCACAACATTGACGTCCAGAAAATGTAAACATTTTTATACGGCTAAATTTGAACAACCTTTCCTAGTCGTGGTGCAAGAAAAAAAAAACAACTGACACAAACATTTAACACACACGGTCACACATAACATAACCTGCTCATTGAAATGTGTGGATGTTGTACAAAAAAAACATCTAGTCAATATTTGAAAAAAAAAAAAAGACTCCTATTTAAATCCGTTGCAGTGCATGATGGGAAAAATGTAAAACACTTTCTCCACACCTATCCAATAATTGGCACATTTTAGCTGCTTGATATTTCCGATTGATTGGCGCCCCCCGCGACCCCGAAAGGGAATAAACGGTAGAAAATGGATGGATGGATGGATTACAAAACTTTAACGACGTTGTCACGGAAGTAAACAATGTAGGAGTCAAACTTTCATATACACTTAATAATCAGTTGAATTAATTAATAATTATACATCCATTATGATATTATAATATGTTAAAGTTAAAGTACCCATGATTGTCACACACACACCATGTACTCATATATATATATATATATATATATATATATATATATATATATATATATATATACAAACCCGTTTCCATATTATTTGGGAAATTGTGTTAGATGTAAATATAAACGGAATACAATCCTTTTCAACCCATATTCAGTTGAATGCACTAAAAAGACAAGATATTTGATGTTAAACTCATAAACTTGTTTTTCTTTTACAAATAACGATCAACCTAGAATTTCATGGCTGCAACATGTGCCAAAGTAGTTGGGAAATGGCATGTTCACCACTGTGTTACATCACCCTTTCTTTTAACAACACTCAATAAATGTTTGGGAACTGAGGAAAATAATTGTTGAAGCTTTGAAAGTGGAATTCTTTCCCATTCTTGGCACACATTTTCCATGGGAGACAGGTCTGGACTGCAGGCGGGCCAGGAAAGTACCCGCACTCTTTTACTACGAAGCCACGCTGTTGTAATATGTGGCTTGGCATTGTCTTGCTGAAATAAGCAGGGGCGTCCATGAAAACGTTGCTTGGATGACACATTTGTTACCCCAAAACCTGTATGGACCTTTCAGCATTAATGGTGCCTTCACAGATGTGTAAGTTACCCATGCCTTGGGCACTAATACACCCCCATACCATCACTCATTCTTGGTTTTGAACTTTGCGTCGATAACAATCCAAATGGTTATTTTCCTCTTTGTTCTGGAGGACACGATGTCCACAGTTTCTAAATACTCGTCAGACCACAGAACACTTTTCCAATTTGCATCAGTCCATCTTAGATGAGCTCGGGCCCAGTGAAGCTGGCAGCAATTCAGGGTGTTGTTGATAAATGTAGCGCGTTATCACGTCATACTTCTTCTTCTTTTCTAGTCTGTTGCCATTTAGCAGCAAGCTCGTGTACTGCATGATGATGTTCATGCCTCTCACGCCCCCTCTGGAACCTCGCGGTACTGCACTAGAGGGTTACCAACTGTGTGGGGACGCTCCACAACGATGCAGTTTACTTTGATACCACATCGATGCAGATACTTCCTGATACCACATTCATGCAGATATTTTGATACCACATTCATGCAGATACTTTATACCACAACCATGCAGATACTTTATGACATCACATTCAGGCAGATACTTTATGATACCACATCCATGCAGACACTTTATGATACAACATCAACGCAGATACTTTATGATACCACATCCATGCAGATACTTTATGATACATTATCGACGCAGATACTGTGATACTACATCAACACAGATACTTTATGACACCACATCGGCGCAGAGTTTTTTATGATAACACATCAATGCATATACTTTACAACACATCGATGCAGATACTTTATGATATCACATTCATGCAGATACTTTATGATACCACATCCATGCAGACACTTTATGATACCGTATTATGCAGATACTTTATGATACCCTATCGACGCAGATACTGTGTACTACATCAACGCAGATACTTTATGATACCACATCGGCGCAGAGTTTTTTATGATAACACATCGATGCATATACTTTATGATAACACATCGATGCAGATACTTTGATACCACATCAATGCAGATACTTTATGATATCACATCCATGCAGATACTTTGATACCACATCAACGCAGATACTTTATGATACCACATCCATGCAGACACTTTATGATATCACATTATGCAGATACTTTATGATACCTTATCGATGCAGATACTGTGATACTACATCAACGCAGATACTTTATGATACCACATCGGCGCAGAGTTTTTTATGATAACAAATTGATGCATATACTTTATGATAACACATCGATGCAGATACTTTGATACCACATCCATGCATATACTTTATGATACCACATCCATGCAGATACTTTTGATACCACATCAACGCAGATTCTTTATGATACCACATCAACGCAGATACTTTATGATGCCACATCCATGCAGATACTTTGATACCACATCCATGTGGATACTTTGATGATACCACATCCATGCAGACACTTTATGATACCATATTATTATGATACTTTGATACCTTATCGACGCAGATACTTTGATACCACATCCATCCAGATACTTTATGATACCACATGGATGCAGGTACTTTATGATACCACATCAATGCAGATACTTTGATGCCACATAAATAAAGACACTTTATGACACCGCATCCATGCAGATACTTTATGATACCCTATCGACGCAGATACTTTGATACCACCACCATGCAGATACTTTATGATACCACATCCATGCACGGAATCAGCGCCAAAATCCCCTAACACATAAAAAACATCTTACAAGTTTAGAAGGGGTGGGTGGGGGCATCCCACCAATATACGACGAAAACTTTAACCTTAGTCCTAACCTAAATAATAAATATAAATCGTTTGAGGTGCTCTTGTATGCCTGGTTGTTGTCTACCGCCCCGCAGGGCCTTATTCGGACTTTATCAGTGAATTCTCAGAGTTTGTTGCTAATCTAGTGACGCATGCCGATAATATAATTATAATGGGGGACTTTAATATCTATATGAATACTCCATCGGACCCACCGTGCGTGGCGCTCCAGACTATAATTGACAGCTGTGGTCTTACACAAATAATAAATGAACCCACGCATCGCATTGGTAATACGATAGACCTAGTGTCCTCTCCGAGGTTTCTCATAGTCATCCTTGTCGACGTCCGACTGGGGTGAGTTTTTCCTCGCCCTTATATGGGCCCTACCGAGGATGTTGTTGTGGTTTGTGCAGCCCTTTGAGGCACTTGTGATTTATGCCTATATAAATAAACATTGATTGATTGATTGATACTTTATGATACCACATCCATGCACAATCGGAATCAGCACCAAAATCCCCTAACACACATAAAAAACAACTTACAAGTTAGCTTAAAAGGAATGTTTACCAAAATAGAAAAAAAAATATATACCCCACCATAAAACCCCCAGTTGTGTGCATTTGATAGCAACAACTGAAAGGACTCTTTTGAAAGGAACGGCTCCTTTGAAAAGAACCGTAAGTCCCACACGTCCTATCCTCCGGCTCTGAAATAGCAGGGCGGGAGCCCCGCCCACTGCAGAATCTCGGCTGTGACGTCACGCCACTCAGGAAATTCAAACAGTGCCACACTACTGTACACACACACACACACACACACACACACACACAGAGAGAGCGGCATCTTTCTCCTCCAAGGTCGAGGCGGCGGGACGGGCACAGGCGCGCCTTTTAACCCCCTTTTTAAGGTACTGTAACATTTCTTATTCCACGCGTGTTGGTGACTTTAATGCCACGACGACACTGAGCGAGTTTGGGCGTGTTTGTTTGAGACCCACGTGGAGGGGACTCATACAAGATGACGCGTCAAGTAGTACCTTTGCGTGCTGCGTTCACGTGTTGCTGGGACTTCCCACCCCTAATGTCCAATATCCGTTAATTAATTGATGCTATTTTGGGCAGCGGGTGCGTGACGGACGCCGGTCGAGTCCGTTAGGCCCTGGCTATTTAAAAACTGGCTTTATCCGGTCCCCTGTCCTGATATCAGCAGCATCACGTGGTTACGTCACTGCATTTAACCACGACATGTGAATTCACCACCATCATTAACTTGATTAGTCATGCTACTTGTGCTTGCAAAACTACTTTAAATATTCTTACAGTTTGTCCTCGGAATGTCTGTTTTTCCCCCCTGGTGTGGACGGATAACTTTTTAAAGCAGTGTCATAATATGATGGTTTTTTTTGAACATTTAAACCACTTCCTTGTAGTCTACATACTATGTAATGGTGTTTCTTCAAGCTGCTTTCTGACCAATCAGTTTTAAACCGTCTGGCTTACGTGCCTCCACTTTGACTGTTTCTTCTCCCCCGTCAGCCATGTTTTTAGTGCTTCCATCATACTTGCCAACATTGAGACCTCCGATTTCGGGAGGTGGGGGCGTGGTCGGGGTGGGGCCGGGGCGTGGTTGGGGGCGTGGTTAAGAGGGGAGGAGTATATTTACGCTAGATTCACCAATAATTATATATATGTATGTATGTGTGTTCTCTACAGAACTGTTTCATGAGGGGTTCCCTCCTGACGAATGAGGGAACCCCTCATGAAACAGTTCTGTAGACATGAAGTAGTCTTGTGATTTTTTTCCCCCACACATACATATTGCGCTCTACCACGGTATTGCGCACTATTCTCTGGATAATCCAATTAAGACATATATATGAAATACTTGACTTTCAGTGAATTCTAGATATATATATACATATATATATATTTTATTTTATTTTATTATGTGTGTATATATATATATATATATATATATATATATATGTATATATATATATATATATATAAATAATTGAATTTCATCCATCCATCCATCCATCATCTTCCGCTTATCCGAGGTCGGGTCGCGGGGGCAACAGCCTAAGCAGGGAAACCCAGACTTTCAGTGTTCATTTATTTACACATTTACACACACATAACACTCATCTACTCATTGTTGAGTTAAGGGTTGAATTGTGCGTCCTTGTTTTTTCTAACCATATGCATGCACAGTAGATGGCAGTATTGTCCTGTTTAAGAGTTTCACAACATTGCTGTTTACGGCAGACAAACTGCTTTACAATAGACGAAAATGGACTGCTGTTGTTGTGTGTTGTTTTATCGCGCTGCGAGGACGTTAATGAAACTGCCTAACAATAAACCCACATAAGAAACCGAGAACTCGCCCTCGATCATTCTACAGTTATGACGTCATTGGGCAGACACGCTCTTTATACACGTCACTCAGGTCCGCATGCAGCTGGAGGGGGCGTGGACTCCAGCTCCGCCTGAATTTCGGGAGATTTTCGGGAAAACATTTGTCCCAGGAAGTTTTCGGGAGCGGCTCTGAATTTTGGGAGTCTCCCGGAAAATCCGGGAGGGTTTTTTGGTGGTCAAAAGTTTACATACACTTGTAAAGAAAATCATGTCATGGCTGTCTGGAATTTCCAATCATCTCTACAACTTTTATTTTTTTGTGATTCGAGCACATACTTGTTGGTCACAAAAAAATATTCATGAAGTTTGGTTCTTTTATGAATTTATTATGGGTCACAATCTTCTGCTTGAATTTTTGACCACTCCTCTTGACAAAACTGGTGCGGTTCGGCTAAATTTGTTGGTTTTCCGACATTAACTTGTTTCTTCAGCATTGTCCAATTGTTTAAATCGGGACTTTTAGGAAGGCCATTCTAAAACCTTCATTCTAGCCTGATTTGGCCACTCCTTGACCACTTTTGACGTGGGCTTGGGGTCATTGTCCTGCTGGCCCAACACCCAACCTCCGGGCTGAGGATTTTAGCTTGTCCTGAAGAATTTGGAGGTAATCCTCCTTTTTTATTGTTCCGTTTACTCTCTGTAAAGCAGCAGTTCCATTGGCAGCAAAACAGGCCAAAAGCATAATACTACCACCACCATTCTTGACGGTAGGAATGGTGTTCCTGGCATTAAAGGCCTTACTTTTCTCCTCCAAACATATTGCTGGGTATTGTGGCCAAACTGCTCCATTTTTGTTTCATCTGACCACAGTACTTTCCTCCAGAAGGTCTTATCTTTGTCCGTGTGACGTCAGAACCAAACTTCATGAATGTTTTTTTGTGAGCAACAAGTATGTGCTGCAATCTCTCTATAACAAAAAAATAATAAGAGTGGAAACTCAAGACAGCCATGACATTATGTTCTTTACAAGTGTACGTAAACTTTTGACCATGACTGTAAGTTCAAACTACACGCCACTTTATATTAGAAATGGCAAACAGCAGAGGATGCATGTGCATGTACGAGCCAGTCTGCCCCACAACGAGAAGATGGAGGAAAAATAAGGAAATTATTGACTGCATCGTCGTGCAAAGCACTCTGGGTAAACCTTTACCATTTATGGTGATAATGTCAATAATACACGTCACAAATGTGGCAAATTCAATACGCCTTGTATGAAGGAGGGCAAGATTGTTTTATAAACATCTCCGCTATGCCTCTGCGGCTTGATTTCACATTATCGGGACTTACCCAGACCCCAAATAAAGGAAAACAGGTACTGATAGGTCGGAACAAGTTGTTTTTACATAATAGGTCCCCTTTAGAGCACGAAAAATTTAAGGATGCGGGGGCCATTTTGATTTATTGTGTGTAGGGATGTAACGATACACAGTACAATGATAAACAGTATGACAATAAACGATAATAACGATAAACAGTACAATGATAAACAGTACAATGATAAACAGTATAACGGTAAACAATAACAATGATAAACAGTATAACGGTAAACAATATTAATGATAAACAGTACAATGATAAACAGTATACTGATAAACAGCATAATGATAAACAGTATAACGATGAACAATAATAATGATAAACAGTACAATGATAAACAGTATAACGATAAACAATAACAATAAACAGGTACAATGATAAACAGTACAATGATAAACTACAACGATGAACAATATAATGATAATCAGTATAACAATAAACAATAACGATAAACAGTACAATGATAAACAGTATAATGATAAACAATAACAACGATAAACAATTATAATGATAAACAATATAACGATAAACAGTATAACGCTAAACAGCATAATGAACAGCAGAGTAACGATAAACAGTATAATGATGAACAATATAATGATAAACAGTATAACGAAGAACGATAATAATGATAAACAGTACAATGATAAACAGTATAATGATAAACAATAATAACGATAAACAATTATAACGATAAACAATATAACAATAAACAGTATAACGCTAAACAGCATAATGAACAGCAGAGTAACGATAAAGAGTATAATGATGAACAATATAATGATAAACGGTATAACGAAGAACGATAATAATGATAAACAGTACAATGATAAACAGTATAATGATAAACAGTACAATGATAAACAGTACAATGATAAACAGTATAACGACAAACAGTATAATGAAACAGTATAATGATAAACAGTACAACGATAAACAATATAATGATAAACAATAATAATGAAAAACAGCATAACAATAAACAGTATATCGATAAACATAACGATGAACTATACAATGATAAACAGTATAAAGATAAACAATAATAATGATAAACAGTATAATAAAACAGTATAATGATAAACAGTACAACGATAAACAATATAATGATAAACATTAATAATGATAATATAATGATAAACAATAATAACGATAAACAATAATAACGATATACAGTAAAATGATAAACAGTATAACGATAAACAGTATAATGATAAACCGCGATTAATTGCCCATGTACCGTTTAAAATTTAAAAACATATCGTAAAACCTGGTAAAAAATACTCCTCACAAATGAAAAGGGAAGAAGATAAACATATTTAATGAATTAAAGTATATTGTGTGTCAATCATCTACAAACCCCGTTTCCATATGAGTGGGGAAATTGTGTTAGATGGAAATATAAACGGAATACAATGATTTGCAAATCCTTTTCAACCCATATTCAATTAAATGCACTACAAAGACAACATATTTGATGTTCATACTCATATACTCATTATTTGTTTTTGCAAATAATAATTAACTTAGAATTTCATGGCTGCAACATGTGCCAAAGTAGTTGGGAAAGGGCATGTTCACTACTTTGTTACATCACCTTTTCTTTTAACAACACTCAATGAACGTTTGGGAACTGAGGAAACTAATTGTTGAAGCTTTGAAAGAGGAATTCTTTCCCATTTTTGTTTTATGTATAGCTTCAGTCGTTCAACAGTCCGGGGTCTCTGCTGTCGTATTTTACACTTCATAATGCGCCACACATTTTTGATGGGAGACAGGTCTGGACTGCAGGCGGGCCAGGAAAGTACCCGCACTCTTTTTTTACAAAGCCACACTGTTGTAACGTGCTGAATGTGACTTGGCATTGTCTTGCTGAAATAAGCAGGGGCGTACAGGAAAAACACGGCGCTTAAATGGCAGCATATGTTGTTCCAAAACCTGTATGTACCTTTCAGCATCAATGGTGCCTTCACAGATGTGTAAGTTACCCATGCCTTGGGCACTAATGCACCCCCATACCATCACAGATGCTGGATTTTGAACTTTGCGTCGATAACAGTCTGGATGGTTCGCTTCCCCTTTGGTCCGGATGACACGATGTTGAATATTTCCAAAAACAATTTGAAATGTGGACTCGTCAGACAACAGCACACTTTTCCACTTTGCATCAGTCCATCTTAGATGATCTCGGGCCCAGAAAAGCTGGCGGCGTTTCTTGATGTTGTTGATAAATGGCTTTCGCTTTGCATAGTAGAGCTTTAACTTGCACTTACAGATGTAGCGAAAAACTGTATTTAGTGACAGTGGTTTTCTGAAGTGTTCCTGAGCCCATGTGGTGATATCCTTTCGAGATTGATGTCGGTTTTTGATACAAGGTCACTGTCATTCAATGTTGGTTTCCGGCCGTGCCGCTTACGTGGAGTGATTTTTCCAGATTCCCTGAACCTTTTAATGATAATATGGAGCGTAGATATTGAAATCCTTCAATTTCTTGTAATTGCACTTCGAGAAACGTTGTTCTTAAACTGTTTGACCATTTGCTCACGCAGTTGTGGACAAAGGGGTGTACCTCGCCCCATCCTTTCTTGTGAAAGATTGAGCACTTTTTGGGAAGCTGTTTTTATACCCAATCATGGCACCCACCTGTTCCCAATTAGCCTGCACACCTGTGGGATGTTCCAAATAAGTGTTTGATGACCTTTCCTCAACTTTATCAGTATTTATTGCCACCTTTCCCAACTTCGTTTTCACGTGTTGCTGGCATCAAATTCCACAGTTAATGATTATTTGCAAAAATAAAAAACATCAGTTTGAACATCAAATATGTTGTCTTTGTAGCATATTCAATTGAATATGGGTTGAAAATGATTTGCAAATCATTGTATTATGTTTATATTTACATTTAACACAATTTCCCAACTCATATGGAAACGGGGTTTGTATTATCCATCCATCCATCCATTTTCTACCGCTTATTCCCTTTCGGGGTCGCGGGGGGCGCTGGCGCCTATCTCAGCTACAATCGGGCGGAAGGCAGGGTACACCCTGGACAAGTCGCCACCTCATCGCAGGGCCAACACAGATAGACAGACAACATTCACACTCACACACTAGGGCCAATTTAGTGTTGCCAATCAACCTATCCCCAGGTGCATGTCTTTGGAAGTGGGAGGAAGCCGGAGTACCCGGAGGGAACCCACGCATTCACGGGGAGAACATGCAAACTCCACACAGAAAGATCCCGAGCCTGGATTTGAACCCCGGACTGCAGGAACTTCGTATTGTGAGGCAGACGCACTAACCCCTCTGCCACCGTGAAGCCCGGTTTGTATTATATATTGCGATAATACTGATTACCTTGATAATATTGGTCACAATAACTCTGGTATGAAATGTTCATATTGTTGCATGCCTAGTTGTGTGCATTAAAGATGTATAAAGTAGTCCAATACGTCAATATATGCAACATTTCAGCTTTGCGTTACACTTGGGTGTTTCCAACATCAAACAAACAGAAGAAGTCTGGAGCTAAAGTCATAGAGAAGTTTCTTAAGCGCAAAAAATACGACTAACGTGGTGAAGCTGAATATTCATTTATTGTTTCATTTTATTTTGACTCTTTGATCAGGAAACATATTCATTGTTCATTTAGTTTATTTTAACACAACATAATACAAATACATTTTTGGTCAGTTATTTATGAGTCCCTCTTTAATCGAGTGTATTTGATTAGTACTTATTTTTCTTACACACCTGACCTAAGCCTAAAGTTTATGTTTGAAATAAATAATCATCTTTGCGATTAACACATGCGTTCACATCATTTGACAAGGTTGTAAAGTGTAAGTAAGTTCTATGTAATTGGGAGACAGGTCTGGACTACAGGCAGGCCAGTCTAGTACCCGCACTCTTTTACTACAAAGCCACGCTGTTGTAACACGTGGCTTGGCATCGTCTTGCTGAAATAAGCAGGGGCGTCCATGATGGCAACATGTGTCGCTCCAAAAGCTGTATGTACCTTTCAGCATTAATGGTGCCTTCACATATGTGTAAGTTACCCATGCCTTGGCCACTAATACACCCCCATACCATCACACATGCTGCCCTTTACACTTTGCGCCTAGAACAGTCCGGATGGTTCTTTTCCTCTTTGGTCCGGAGGACACGATGTCCACAGTTTCCAAAAACAATTTTAAATGTGGAATCATCAGACCACAGAACACTTTTCCACTTTGCATCAGTCCATGATGCAAAGTGGTGGCGTTTCTGGGTGTTGTTGATAAATAGCTTTGGCTTTACGTAGTAGAGTTTTAACTCGCACTTACAGATGCAGCAACCAACTGTAGTTACTGACAGTGGTTTTCTGAAGTGTTCCTGAGCCCATGTGGTGATATCCTTTACACACGATGTGGGTTTTTGATGCAGTACTGCCTGAGGGATCCAAGTTGCGTAATACCATGGCTTACGTGCAGTGATTTCTCCAGATTCTCTGAACCTTTTGATGATTTTACGGACCGTAGATGGTAAAATCCCTAAATTCCTTGCAATAGCTGTTTGAGAAATGTTGTTAAACAATTTGCTCAGGCATTTGTTGACAAAGTGGTGACCCTCGCCCCGTCCTTGTTTGTGAAAGAGGGAGCATTTTAATGGAAGCTGCTTTTATACCCAGTCATGGCACCCACCTGTTCCCAATCAGCCCGTTCACCTGTGGGATGTTTCAAATAAGTGTTTGACGAGCATTCCTCAACTTTCTCAGTCTTTTTTGCCACTTGTGCCAGCTTTTTTGAAACATGTCGCAGGCATCAAATGAGCTAATATTAGTTCCTCAGTGTGAACATAAAATATCTTGTCTTTGCAGTCCATTCAAGTGAATATAAGTTGAAAAGGATTTGCAAATAATTGTATTCTTTTTATTTAGCATTTACACGACGTGACAGTTTCATGTTTGAGTGGAAAAGCTGGGCCCCGAGGTGAGGAAGGTGAAGAATCCCTGCTGTAGGCGTCAAAACAATTAGCGTAATATCTAATAATAGTAACTTTGGACACCACCAGGGCTTAAGGGTTAGCCGCACCACGCACATGAACGGTCGCCATGGTTACAACGGAATGTTTAACCGTACACACGGTCACCGCGTCCCATTGGGGCCTCGGGAGTCATAAACATGGCCACGTTGTTGCGGATCAGCAGGGGGGCAGGTCAGGCGGCTTGCCAGCAGAAACGGCTGCCGTCCGTATTTTTATGGATTTTGACGAAAACCGGACACGGGCTGAGGATGGAGATGTAAAATAATTGTGGTCACGTTCCTGCTCAGTGCCAGCATGACGGCGCTTTTGCTCCCGATGACCTGTTGTTCTTGACATATAGTCACTATTAGGATAACTATAGTGTCAGTTCCTGTGTTTCTATGTTAGTGTTATTATTAGACTGTACTTAAATGTATAAGAGACTATATTTATATTATTTACGTGTGAATAATGATGTATAATAGACTGTATTTATGTTATTCACATGTGACTAATGTTGTATAATAGACTGTATTTATATTATTCACATGTGAATAATGCTGTATAATAGATTGTATTCATGTTATTCACATGTGAATTATGCTTTATAATAGACTATTATTCACATATGAATAATGCTGTATAATAGAGTGTATTTATATTATTCACATGTGAATAATGCCGTATAATAAACTGCATTTATGTTATTCACATGTGAATTATGCTGTATAATAGACTGTATTTATATTATTCACATGTGAATAATGCTGTCTAATAGACTGTATTTATATTATTTACATGTGAATAATGCCGTATAATAGACAGTATTTATGTTATTCACATGTGAATAATGCTGTATAATAGACCATTATTCACATATGAATAATGCTGTATAATAGAGTGTATTTATATTATTCACATGTGAATAATGCCGTAAAATAAACTGCATTTATGTTATTCACATGTGAATTATGCTGTATAATAGACTGTATTTATATTATTCACATGTGAATAATGCTGTATAATAGACTGTATTTATATTATTTACGTGTGAATAATGCCGTATAATAGACAGTATTTATGTTATTCACATGTGAATAATGCTGTATAATAGACTGTATTTATATTATTTACATATGAATAATGCTGTATAATAGACAGTATTTATGTTATTCACATGTGAATAATGCTGTATAATAGACTGTATTTATATTATTTACATGTGAATAATGCCGTATAATAGACAGTATTTATGTTATTCACATGTGAATAATGCTGTATAATAGACTGTATTTATATTATTCACATGTGAATAATGCTGTATAATAGACTGTATTTATACTATTCACATGTGAACAATACTGTATAATAGACTGTTAATACACTGTATTTATGCTATTCACATGTGAATAAGGCTGTATAATGGACTGTATTTATTTTATTCACATGTGAATAATGCTGTATAATAGACTGTATTTATATTAGTCACATGTAAAAATACTTAAATGTTTGTCTATTGTGAATGAACTGTGGTGCTGAATTTTCCTCAGGGATCAATAAAGTACTTTCTATTTTATTCTATTCCATCTATTTTAGTCGTAGCTCAGGTTTCAAGAACAGGGCTTTGTTTTCCCTCCGTCCCCTGCAGGACTTTTTGTTATGAATACAAATAAGCATCGTACACACACACACATCCAACTATGAATAAGCACTTCAAGGAAGCCTTAAGTACATTTTTTATGTATATGACTTTCCCCCAAAACAAACCCCTAAAGCCAGACTATGGTTTATTATTAAAAAAAAAAAAAAAAGAAATAGGCTTTGACAAGCTCGTAAAGCATGAAAGCACAAAAGGTTTCATTTTAGTGAGGTCCCTCCGAACACTTTTCCAGAACAATCACGCAAAGAAGCTGTCGTCCAAAGGCGGGGTTGGTCAGCTTTTTGAGCACATCACTTATGGTATGTAGCCTTTCTCGCTTTACTCGCCATGACCCAAACTCCTGGCTGATGATTTCAGCTTGAATTTGGGTTAATCCTTCTTTTTCATTGTCCCATTTACTCTCTGTAAATAAAGCACCAGTTCCATTGGCAGCAAAACAGGCCCAGAGCATAATACTACCACCACCATGCTTGATGGTAGGAATGGTGTTCCTGGGATTTCTCCTCCAAACATATTGCGGTCAATTTTTGTTTCGTCCGACCACAGAACTTTCCTCCAGAAGGGCACACCTTTGTGCATGTGATGTCAGATGAAACACAAATTGTTTTATATCGCTCCATTGGAAGGTGCTTGACAACATCGCAAAGACCTAAAAAAAAAGCTTTGCAATAGTTTTTGACGGGCCGAAAATGAAGGGTGCTATTTTTTTTTAATTAAAAAAATGAATTGCTTTTTTTTGTCCATTAAGTGAACTTGAAAACAACATAGCTTCCTTATTTTTTGTCATAAATGCATGAAGTTAAAAGTAGATGTATTGCTAAAAGGCCTACTGAAATGAGATGTTCTTATTTAAACGGGGATAGCAGGTCCATTCTATGTGTCATACTTGATCATTTCGCGATATTGCCGTATTTTTGCTGAAAGGATTTGGTAGAGAACATCGACGATAAAGTTCGCAACTTTTGGTCGCTAATGAAAAAGCCTTGCCTGTATCTGAAGTAGCAGACGATGTGCGCGTGACGTCACGGGTTGTGGAGCTCCTCACATCCTCACATTGTTTACAATCATGGCCACCAGCAGCTAGAGCTATTCGGACCGAGAAAGCGACAATTTCCCCATTAATTTGAGCGAGGATGAAAGATTCGTGGATGAGGAAATTTAGAGTGAAGGACTAGAAAAAAAAGGCGATTGCAGCGGGAGCGATTCAGATGTTATTAGACACATTTACTAGGATAATTCTGGAAAACCCCTCATCTGCCTATTGTGTTGCTAGTGTTTTAGTGAGATTAAATAGTACCTGAAAGTCGGAGGGGTGTGGCCACGGTTGTGTTGACGCCAGAGTCTCTGAGGGAAGTCTCGGCAGCTGCACTAGGACGGAAGCTCCGCTGATGTCTCCGGTAAGAGGCGACTTATTACCACAATTTTCTCACTGAAAACTGCCGGTTGACATGTAGGCGGGATCCATGTTCGCTTGACCGCTCTGATCCATAGTAAAGATTCATCTTCGGGAATTTTAAACAAGGAAACTCTGGCTGTGTTTGTGTGGCTAAAGGCTAAAAGCTTCCCACCTCCATCTTTCTACTTTGACGTCTCCATTATTAATTGAACAAATTGCAAAAGATTCAGCATCACAGATGTCCAGAATACTGTGGAATTATGCGATTAAAGCAGACTACTTATTGCTTGGATCCGGCTGGAAAATAATTTCCGCGGGAAATTTAAAATTGCAATTTAGTAAACTAAAAAGGCCGTATTGGCATGTGTTGCAATGTTAATATTTCATCATTGATATATAAACTATCAGACTGCGTGGTCGGTAGTAGTGGCTTTCAGTAGGCCTTTAAGTAACCCAAAGAAAATCACTAAAAAGAAAACATTTAGATTGTTTAATTTTTTATTATTTAAATATGTTGAGTACTACTAACTGGAAAATAGCAATTAAACGTCTATATTTCCTGGATTTTTCCAAAAATGTTTGATTATTTAATTATGTTGAGTACAATTACCTGGAAAATAGCTCTTAACGTCCATATTTCCTGGAATTTTCAACAAAAGCAATCTAAAAGCAATCTATTTACATAAAAAAAATAAAAATAAACAGAGCGAATAACTGCGCATTATACTATGATGCTATACAACCATAGTGGAGGTATTTTTCTGAAGGAAATGTTACATAAACAACTTCTCTAAAAGACATTCAGAAACTAGGTTGGAATTTACAGACTGACTAAATATTTCAGGATTTTAAAGACAAGAATTTAGGGTTGTACTAGTATAGTATCGTGGTACTAATTAATCATTTTCTATACTCTGTTTGAAAAGTACCAGTTCCCAATTTTTCGTATTTATTTTTTTAACGGGCATGACATTGCTGGTTTTACGAGCAGAGGAGCATGTTCGGCAGTGCACACACACAGAGTACTTATAAAGCAGAAACTGTGTGTAGACAGAAAAGGGAGAACGAACGCATTTTGGTGTAAAAAGTAAAGATAAAGGTGAAGTTATAACACTGAAACACCCTAAGACGTGGCAACAAAGTACGTTTCTTAGACGTATCATTATCACTGAAGGACAACGAATAGCTAAACATGCTTCACTGCACACCGTATGACGATACAATAGGACACCGGCGTCACAATGTAAACCGATCTACACCTGACATCCACTGTAATGATACCAAGTACAGGAACGTATCTAATCGATACTACTAGTAGAAGATTAATAATTAATTTTTACAGTTTGTCCCTCACAGGGTTGTACAGTATACCGGTATTAATTTATCATATTTACTAGGATACCGCCTCTAAAAAGTACCGGTCCCCATTTTAACAGAAGTGTAGAAAGAACATGTTAAAACGGAAAATATGCAGATATTAACAGTAAATTTGCAAGTAGATTAATAACCATTTTTTTACAGTTTGTCCCTCATATTGTGTACAAAATAATAGGTGTATAAATGACACAATATGTTACTGCATAGGTCAGCAGACTAATTAGGAGTTTTTGTATGTTTACTTACTACTAAAAGACAAGTTGTCTAGTATGTTGACTATTTTATTTAAGGACTAAATTGCAATTATAAACATATGTTTCATGTAATTTAATATTTTTTTTCAAATAAAGCCAGTAATGACTTTGTTTAGTCCCCTTTGTTTAAAAAAATAATCAAAATACATTTTGGTACCGGTACAACCCCAACAGACATACATACAGACGTTAGTGTATATAATATATACGATCTTGTGACGTCAAAGTTCCCGTGTTGAATTTTCCGTCGTTTTAGTACAGTCCCGAAAGTTAATTAACCTATGTGCTCGTCGGTTGGTACGAAAATAAACCCCACATGGAGAAAACGCCGACGCACATTGAAAACTACCTCAAACTGGGCGATCACAAGCCACCGCAGCAGTAGAGAAGATCAGCGGCCGAATTTCACATACCTACTATTGGGATCCACCCAGATCCTTTAATGCCAAGGCTGCCTTAAATGATAAGAGGTGACTCAAATTTAAGTTTAAGGAGGAGTAAGTACAAACAATAGCAAAATGGTCGGCCCATATTGCCATTTCTTGATAGGGATTGAAACTGAAAGTTGACTGTGTGCAGAGTGCACACGCCTCCTTCTTCACTCTCTCTCAAGGCTGGTGCTTTATGACACCACGAGTATGAATACATGTGTGAGAGGGTATAGATAACGACACAGGGGGACCGAGAACAAAGGTTGAAGTTCATGATCACTAAGGTGTTCTTATTCTGCCAAAAGGAGGGAAAACACGTCTCTTGCAGGTCGATATTTTAGGGGCCTATCGAAAATATAGAGCAGGAGAAAAATACATTTTATTGTAAATGCAACTTCCTCTGAATGTAATCCTCTCAGCTATCAAGGCAGCAAGGAAAGGAAATGTCAACACAAGCAACACTCAAAACTATGTCAGCAAAATAGTCCAATCACATTGCACACTTAACAATAAGCTCTTAAAATGAAGGTGCAAAATAAGGAATATTCAAGAAATGCTTAATAAATTGTAAGAAAGTAGTGCAAAATGTAACTAAAATAGGGGAACTATTTCCTGCAGGTTTAGTTTCAAGAGGTTACAGCCGTGCTCTAAAGGGTGAGCGCGGGCGTCTTATGGGCGTGGTCACCATGACGATGACGTTATGATTTTCTTTGAAGAGGCTCCAAAATGTATACACACATCTAAAACAACGGCGTGTACAAATATATATATATATATATATATATATATATATATATATATATATATATATATATATACGTACCAAGCAGTGGTTGATGCCGGCAGCCTTGTACCAACAAGTGGTTGATGCCGGCAGCCTCGTATCAACCGGCAGTTGATGCCGGCAGCCTCGTATCAACCGGCAGTTTAGTTTAGTTTAGTTTATTAAGGATCCCCATTAGTCTACACCGCAGTGGAGACTATTCTTCCTGGGGTCCAGGCAAAAAACATCACACAACCACAGAACAAACGATTAAAATGCAGTACAACATGATCCAATAATAAATTGTCATAATACAAAAATAGCAACAACAAAGAACCAAAAAATACTAATAGATGTTGTTACTTAATAATTTTCATACCAAAGATAAAAATAGCAATATAAAAATAGATATACTGTATACATTTTTGCAAAAATAAAACAAAGAACCAATGGCCTAAAACACATTAGTGTACCAAAGACAAACAATAAGTGACGGAAAAGTATCATCCATCCATTTTCTGCTGCTTATCCCATAATCAATAAAATATTCAATAGTCAATAAAAACAGTCATGACATTAGGTACAATCTAAAATAATCTCTTTACACAATACTTCTCCTTTTAGTTTATTCTTAAAGCCCACTATGCTGGTGATTGATAGCAGATATTGTGGAAGTCTATTCCAGTAAGTTATTGCCCGATACATTACAGTCTTTTTCAAAACATCACTTTTGGGTTTAAGACGGGTGAGCGCACCTCTTTGGGCTAGCCTGGTACCGTAGTTGTGACTGTCACTGGCAAGCAAGAGCTGAGAATACAGATATGAGGGTTTATGGTATGTATAGATGTTTTTTAAAAATAGAATCAAACTACAAGCCAGTCTTTCATCAACTTTCATCCATGACAATTCATGATGCATGATCTCAATGCCAGTCCTAAATGAGCAATGGAGAGCTAGTCTGGCAGCTCTGTTTTGGGTAAGCTGGATTTTATTTAGATCTTGTTTAGATGCATTAGACCAGATTGCTGGGCAGTAGTCCATATGTGACAATACAAGGGATTGTATAACTTGCTTCATAGATGTGTTAGTTAAAAAATAGGCACTTCTTCTTATGATTGAAATGCTTCTGCTCATTTTTGTTACTATGTTTTTAATGTGAGTGGCCCAAGATAGTCTTTCATCTATTGTAACTCCCAGCAACCTGGCCTCTTTAACTTGTTCAACATGAACTCCGTTCAGAGAAACATTTAATATGCGTTCCTTTCTATGAGCATGTTTTGAGCAAATAACAAGACATTTTGTTTTGGAAATATTAAGTTTCATCTTATTTTCTGTAACCCATTTTGAAATCCGCATGACCTCATCTTGTAGTATAGTGCTCAGGTCGGTGCAATTATCTGCATGTGCATATATTGTTGTGTCATCTGCGTAAATTGCACAGCAACTATTCTTTAAAATACATGACATATCATTTACAAATATTGAGTATAATAAAGGTCCCAGGCAACTTCCCTGTGGAATACCACAATATAATGTTTTAATATTTGAAAGGGTTCCATTGAACATGACACATTGCTGTCTGTTGACTAGGTAGCTTTTCATCCAGTTAATCGCTGAGAGTTTAAAACCATAAGCAGACAGTTTTATAAGTAGTAGTTTATGATCAATAATATCAAAAGCTGCACTAAAATCTAGTAGCACTGTGCCAACTAATAATTTACTGTCAATTTGTTTTAGCCAGTCATCTGTTATTTGTGTGAGAGCTGTGCATGTTGAATAGCCAGTTTTATATGCATGTTGAAAGTCTGAATGAATGTTATTTATAGAGAAATACTTTTGAATTTGCTTAAATATAATTGTTTCCATTAATTTTCCTAATACTGGTAAAATGCTAATGGGCCTACTATTTAATCCAGTGAATGTTTCTTTCCTAATTTTTGGTAGAGGAGTCACTCTTGCGACCTTCCATACTTGAGGATAGATTCCTTCTTTAAAACTTAAGTTAAAAATATAGCATATCGGACTGGCTATTATTCCAGCTGACAACTTTAAAAGTCTACTATCTATATTATCATGACCACAAGGTTTGTCAGATTTCAATTCAGACAATAGATTCTCAATTTCCAATACATTGGTGACTGAGAATTCAAATGTACATTCTTTGTCCTGCATGATATCATTTTTAATAAGTGACTCAGATAGAATACCGCTTACAGGCAGCATGCCATTTCTTATAGTATCAACTTTACTTATGAAATAATTGTTGAAGTAATTAGCAATTTCTTTGGGCTTGGTGATAAATCCTTCACCTGATTCTATAAATGCTGGTGTTTTTCCCCTTTTATCTCTACCCATGATTTGATTGAGAGTACTCCAAAGTCTTTTGCCATCATGTTTAACTTCTTCAATTCTAGATTGGTAGTACACCCTTTTTTTCTGTTTATTTAATTTGGTCACTTTGTTTCTTAAAGAGCGATATGCTAGCCAGTCCTCTGAGCTACCTGAATCTACAGCAACTCTTTTCCATTTATCTCTATCTTTCATCAAGTGTCTCAGGTCAGAGTCAAGCCAAGGGGCTTTGACAGATCTGACGGTGAGTTTCTTGATGGGTGCATGCTTATCACAGACAGAAGAAAATGACTTCATGAATTCATGCAGAGCTGCTTCAGTATGCTTTGACTCAAATACACTGTCCCACTGTATGTTATGTACATCTTCAATAAAGGCATTATCACTGAAATGTTTGTAGAGTTTCTTGTATATAATTGTGGGTCCAACTTTGGGGACTTTCACTTTTCTTGCCATTGCAATCATGTTATGATCACTAAATCCAATTGGCACTGAAACAACCTTTGAGCATTTATCTACTGAATTAGTAAAAAGATGATCAATGCAAGTTGAAGACAATACACCAGAATTGTTCATATTTATTCTGGTTGGTAGATTTATCATTTGAGCTAGGTTACATACAGTGGCAGTGTCATCAAGCTTTCTTTTCATCGGGCAGTTTTTTGAGAGCCAGTCAATATTTAAGTCTCCTAAGAAATAAATTTCTCTGTTTGTGTCAGAAACATTCTGAAGCATTGCACATATTTTTTCAAGATGTGCTGCATCAGAGGAAGGTGGTCTATAGCAGCAGCAGATTAGTAATGGCTTTAGATGTGGCAAGTGAACCTGGATCCAGATTGCCTCTACATCTGTCAAGTTGAGATCTCGTCTTTGCTTTATTGGAATGTGGTCTTGTACATAAAAGGCTACTCCTCCCCCATATCTGTCTCTATCAAGTCTAATTATATTGTAACCTTGTATAAATATTTCAGTATTGTCAATTGAATCATCCAAATGAGTTT
The DNA here is from genome assembly GCF_033978795.1 of Nerophis ophidion. NCBI lineage: Eukaryota > Metazoa > Chordata > Actinopteri > Syngnathiformes > Syngnathidae > Nerophis > Nerophis ophidion. The sequence goes on along the minus strand of NC_084620.1, from coordinate 51,170,104 downwards.
CAGAAATTGCTACTATATGTAGATCATTATCAAACATTATTTTACCTAACTCAATTGCCTTGTTTTTCAGACTACAGATGTTCAAGTGGGCAATTTTGAGTCCTTTTTTGGGAAGTTTGATAGACATTTGAAGTTAGTAAGGATTTGCAGAATAGATGTCAACCCTAAAAACACAAAAAACATATAAACCAGCAAACCACAGTCTATGCAAATTTTTCCAAATCATTTAAGCTTGTGACCATCAGCACTTGTGCCTGCTCAGGTGCACCATTTAGCTTTATGTAGACTTTGCAGTTGGACGACCATGTTGCTTGTATTTTTCCCTCTTTGCGTAGGAACCGAGCTCTTTTAGCAATATCAGCATTGTTCTTGGTTAAATGTTCATTGAGATAAACATTTCATCCCTTGAGCATCCTACTTTGTCGCAAAAGACTGATTTTGAATTTTCTATTTGCAAACCTCATAATGATGGTTGCCGGTTTGCTTTTATCTTTCTGAGGGAAACGGTGACAAGCTTCTATATTCTCCTCATTTAGGCTAATTCCCTTTTCTTGGAGGAATTTCACCACTTGCCGCTCCACTGAGTCCAAATCTTGGTCCCTGGGCACTGATCCCTGGACCCCGGACCTCACTGCAAGAGCAAATGACGCAGGTCGCGTTGGCAGACCAGTAACAATGACATCGTTCATTCTAGTATACTGTTCTATATTAGATAATCTACTTTGCAGTTGCATAATCATTTTGTCTTTTTCTTCATTTTGCTTCTTCAGTTCCTTAATATCTTTCATCATGCCCATCAAAGTGTCTTGCTTACTTGTCATTGCTTCCATTTGGTGTGCCATAAACTCCACTGATTTCCGTAGCTCCTCATTAGATCTCTTTAGTTCTTCCATGTCTCTTTTGGTGGCCATTGTTGATGATAGCTGCTGGGCCTCTGTTGAAGCCTGCAGCCAACCTGAAGATAGCTGCTGGGCCTCTGTTGAAGCCTGCAGCCAACCTGAAGATAGCTGCTGGGCCTCTGTTGAAGCCTGGAGCCGACCTGTTAGCTGCTGGGCCTCTGTTGAAGCCTGGAGCCGACCTGATGATAGCTGCTGGGCCTCTGTTGAAGCCTGGAGCCGACCTGTTAGCTGCTGGGCCTCTGTTGAAGCCTGGAGCCGACCTAATGATAGCTGCTGGGCCTCTGTTGAAGCCTGGAGCCGACCTGATGATAGCTGCTGGGCCTCTGTTGAAGCCTGGAGCCGACCTGATGATAGCTGCTGGGCCTCTGTTGAAGCCTGGAGAACGTTATTCTCAACCTTCACGCTGTGTCCGAATCCCGTCTGCAGCATCGAGCGCTACTCCCGACTGGCGCTGACGAGACGCGGGGCAGCCTCGTATCAACCGGCAGTTAATGCCGGCAGCCTGGTATCAACCTGCAGTTGATGCCAGTAGCCTCGTACCAACCGGCGGTTGATACCAGCAACCTCGTACCAACCCGTGGTTGATGCAGCAACCTCGTACCAACCGGCGGTTGATGCCAGCAACCGGTGGTTGATGCCAGCAACCGGTGGTTGATGCCGGCAGCCTCGTATCAACCGGCAGTTGATGCCGGCAGCCTCGTATCAACCGGCAGTTGATGCCGGCAGCCTCGTATCAACCCGTGGTTGATGCAGCAACCTCGTACCAACCGGCGGTTGATGCCAGCAACTGGTGGTTGATGCCAGCAACCGGTGGTTGATGCCGGCAGCCTCGTAACAACCAGTGGTTGACGCCTGCAGCCTCGTACCGACCAGTGGTTGATGCCGGCAGCCACGTACCAACCGGCAGTTGATGCCGGCAGCCTTGTATAACCGGCGGTTGATGCCGGCAGCCTTGTACCAACCGGCGGTTGATGCCGGCAGCCTTGTACCAACCGGGGGTTGATGCTAGCAACCTCTCACCAACCGGTGGTTGATGCCAGCAACTTCTCACCAACCGGTGGTTGATGCCAGCAACTTCTCACCAACCGGTGGTTGATGCCAGCAACCGGTGGTTGATGCCAGCAACCTGTGGTTGATTCCGGCAACATCTTACCAACCGGTGGTTGATGCCGGCAGCCTCGTACCAACCCGCGGTTGATTCCAGCAGCCTCGTACCAACCCGCGGTTGATGCCGGCAGCCTTGTACCAACCGGCAGTTGTTGCCGGCAACCTTTCACCAACCGGTGGTTGATGCCAGCAACCGGTGGTTGATGCCGGCAGCCTTGTACCAACCGGTGGTTGATGCCGGCAGCCTCTTACAAACCAGTGGTTGTTCCCGGCAGCCTCGTACCAAACAGTGGTTGATGCCGGCAGCCTCGTACCAAACAGTGGTTGATGCCGGCAGCCTCGTACCAACCAGTGGTTGATGCCCGCAGCCTCGTACCAACCAGTGGTTGATGCCCGCAGCCTCGTACCAACCAGTGGGTGATGCCGGCAGCCTCGTACCAACCAGTGGGTGATGCCGGCATCCTCGTACCAACCACTGGTTGATGCCGGCGTCCTTGTCCCAACCACTGGTTGATGCCGCCGTCCTCGTTCCAACCACTGGTTGATGCCGCCGTCCTCGTTCCAACCACTGGTTGATGCCGGCGGCCTTGTACCAATCAGTGGTTGATGCCAGCGGCCTCGTACCAACCAGTGGTTGATGCCAGCAGCCTTGAACCAACCAGTAATGCGCGTGATCCAGCAACCAATTTGTTGGCTCAGCAGCCACGTAGCTAGCACATTCTCCAAGTGAGACTTGGAAACAGTGTTAATGTCGCAGCGTATCCGCTAATGTGACTTTGAGATCAGCATAGAGCTGGAGCGCCATAACTTTCATCGCCATGCGACTTGGCGGTCCCGCCGTGTCGAGGTCAAGTTTCCCTTTGCAAAGTCAGCCAGGGTTTACAACAGCTGCTTGTTTTCTAATCAGGGATACATCTTGTCGTCACGCTCACCTTGACTTGTTTTGACGTTAAAGACGGGAAATCTTCCTCTTTCTCTTGCGTGAGAGGAACACCGCCATCAGTAATCTTGAGTTTTAAGAGCTCAGATGAGGAAGTAATATTGCGAGTCATTGCATCAGGTCAATTAAACACTTTCATGGACTGCTTTGGAGGGATACACATCGTTTGTATTTTAACAATATATCGACAGTCCGTACTATACCGGTATTAATCGGTGCTATATGTAAATAATATTTGTACACAATGTTGTACACCAGCAACATAACTTAACAACTCACAGCAGGGAAGTCTTTGGTCAACAGCTGCTTGTCAAGTCTTATAACTTTGTTTTTTGTGATGTCATCATTTTGTGAAGACCGCACTGTTTTGTTGTGTATCGCAATTACAGTCAGCTGGAAATAATACTGATGTAGGCATTCAGGTGCAGGGCACACACCTTTAGTCGGGGGTGGGGGTGTCAAGCACGTTTTCCACAAGGGCCCCTGTAACAGTCAATAATTTATAAATATAATGTGTGTCATGATGTTATTACACGTTTTTTATGATTATATGTTTACATATATATTTACATTTATATATATATATATGGATATGTATATATGTATATATATGGATATGTATATATGTGTGTTTATATATTTATATGTATATTTGTCCATATGTATGTGTGTGTATATATATATATATATATATATATATATATATATATTGTGTGTATATGTATATATGTGTGTACATATGTTTGTGTGTATATACGTGTATATGTGTGTGTGTATACATATATATACACACATGCATATATACATATACACACATATATACATGTATATACACACATATACACAAACATATGTACACACTTATATACATATACATATATACACATATACATATATACACATATATGCATATATATATACACACATATATATATATATATACGTGTGTATATATATATATATACATATATGTATGTATATATACACAATATATACATATAATATATATAATATATATATGTGTATGTATATATATATGTGTGTGTGTGTATATGTATATATAAATATGTGTATATATACACATATATGTATGTACAATATATATATATATACACACAGACACATATGCATATGTTTATATATATGTGTATTAATATATATACACACACATATATATCTGTGTGTGTAAATGTGTATATGTACATATGTGTGTATATATACATATATGTATGTATATATACACAATATAAACATATACATACATACATATATATATATATATATATATATGTATATATATATATATATATGTATATATATATATATGTATATATATATATATATGTGTGTGTATATATATATATATATATATATGTGTATATATATATATGTATATATATATATGTATATGTATATATATATATATATGTGTATGTATATATATATGTATGTATGTGTATATATATATATATATATATATATGTATGCATATATATATATATATATATAGCAAGATGGCGGCGCCCGGACGGGCTGCGACACTGCGGTGCTCTTGCTAAAGATGGAACATTTGGCGGAAATGCCGGACAGTTCTGCAGACTTCATGGCTGGCTCGCATCGTGGTCACTCCGTGATCACGTACGACCGCCAGACACTTCTGGATATGGACACATCGGGCCGTTTTGGACTGATAGACGCGGGCGTGCTAAACATGCTAACTAGCATGGGGATACGTCGGCGGCTACATCCAGCGGCCTGTGAAGCAGCGGAGTCTAGTAGCAGCGGGGGCCGTCTACGGAGCAGACGCCAGCGGTGTGATCGGAAACGCGGATGCCGAGCGGGGCTAAAAACAAAGCAGAAGGCTAATCCCCACAGAACACCACTTTCCTCCATCCCGAAGACGGATTTAGATGGAAAATGCGAGACTACTGGTCTGGGTAAGGAGTCTGTTAAATTAGAACAAGTTTTTTCTGCTTTGAGTGTTTCAGAGTTGGACATGTGTTTTACTGAGGTGGCTAACTATGATGCGTGCAGTTTATCAAAGCAACAAACAAACAATCGGAAAATCCCCGTTACTGAGGAGGCTAACCATGATGCGTGCAGTTTATCAAAGCAACAATCAAACAATTGGAACATTCCCGTCGTATCAATTCCTAGATATGGTCGTAATTATACTGAATGCACTGGGCATAATAAACACAACATTATTAATATTGCTACTACGGATAATTTGATCAAAAATTCCCTAAAACAGCCCACTACCTATAATATAGGTTTTTTAAACATAAGATCATTGTCTCCCAAAACGTTGTTAGTTAATGATATCATCAGAGACAACAATCTTAACGTCATCGGTCTCAGTGAAACCTGGCTTAAACCAAACGACTTTTTTGCGCTAAATGAGGCATGTCCTCCTAACTTTACACATGCGCATATTGCCCGTCCGCTTAAAAGGAGT
>NC_084620.1:51154700-51159700 GCF_033978795.1 Nerophis ophidion | reverse complement strand
TGGTGCCTGCAACTCATAGAGTGGTTTGTACAGATAAATAAATAAATGTATTGTATCTCAATTTAGGGGGCGTGAAAACAATGATTTCCCTAAGGGGGGGCGTGGCTAAAAATAATTGAAAAACACAAAGGTTTCGGCTGAAATACTAAAGAAATTGTTAATAATTATAAATACATACATTTTAATATTTGTCATAAAAGTCAAGATATGACTAACTTGTTGGCTCAGTGCCAACATATAGTTCCTTCAAAGGCAGAGTTAGCATCTTTCTGGCGGGAAAACACCCGAGAACCATCGTCATGACGACCATGTTCAATACTTGGATAACCTGAAGCATTGCGGGAAAAAGAACATAAAAGTAGTAGTAGGTATTTTTTATTAAGTAAAAATGCTAAAAAAAAGATAATATAGATATTAAAAGACAAAAGTAAATATTTGTAATACGTTGCAAAATGTGAGATTTTTTTTCATTACCTCTTGATTTTTTTGCTCTTTTTAAATTTTTTTTTTAATGTTTTTACTATTGTATTTTTCCCATATAAGAATAATACAATTATTAATAAAACAATTGTGTAACTGCATAATCTAATGCAGGGGTAGGGAACCTATGGCTCTAGAGCCAGATGTGGCTCTTTTGATGACTGCATCTGGCTCTCGGATAAATCTGACCTGACGTTGCTTAACACGATAAGTAATGAATAATTCCACTTGTAATCACAGTGTTAAAAATAATGTTGAAATTATAAAACATTCTCATGCATTTTTAATCCATCCATCCGTTTTCTACCGCACCTGTTCAAGAAGTTGCGTTAATGGTAAGAAGTTATTGATTTATTATTGGTTAGTGTGGGGCTTGCCCTCCTGGGGGTTCTTCAGACCCCCAAGCACCGACATGAGAGCCTGTTTCAGGGTTATAATATTGTTTTATTTTTCAATAAGTCTCTCAGTTGCTTTCCAGCAATAGTATTTCCAGCCCCAACCCAGTCTCTCCTCCTGGCTGCTGCTTATAACAGCGACAGGTGATTAGATAACAAGGCCCAGGTGGGCCTTCTATGCACCTGTCGCTGCGGGGCCGCAGGCCACGCCCCCTCCACAGTTAGTTTCAGAATAACAATGTTATTACAAAGAATAAGAGACCTGTTATACTCTAGAAATGTTGGTCCCACTTAAAAACGTATGTGTTTAGATGTGTTCAGTGTTAAAAAAAAAAATGATATGGCTCTTACGGAAATATATTTTAAAATATTTGGCTTTTTGGCTCTGTCAGCCAAAAAGGTTCCCGACCCCTGCTTTAGAGGTTGTTGTATAAAAAAGGACTTAGCATGGCTAGCATGGTGTTTGTCACGGCGTCTCGTGGTTGCTGTTGCATGATCCCCAGGATGCAGAGAAGGTAGGCAAAGTGCAAGCTTTGGGATCTGAGCCGAGGATGTGGTTGTGGCTTGCACAGCCCTTTGAGACACTAGTAATTTAGGGCTATATCAGTAAACCTTTATTGATCAATTGACTTTGAAGCAAGCAGAAGAAAAGCCACAACAGGTCTAGCAGGAAGTGTAAAAAGCAACAGAACACTTCAGCATACAAAATATGGTGAATCAACACGGGAGGAGGAAACAAGGTGCAACTCAATGCAGCTAATTAACAATGTGGATTGGGTAAGCCGGTAGGACAAGAAACAAAGTGAAAAAGGTGCTGCAAAACAGTAACAAGAGCTCCTGGACAGGAAATGATAGCAAACACAGGAAAACCAAAACGAATCTTGAGGGACTGTTTGTTCCACTGAGGGCCACACACTGACATACCAAACAATGTGGGGGCCATTTAGATATTTAAATTGTTTAAAACCAATACGATATATTGTTTTTCTTTCGTATAACGTAATAATGTCAAGACATTTCTCGTGACCACTTTGTTTGTCCTTGCTAAGTCACGATGGTTGTGACTCGTTAAAGCGTGCTGCACTTTGGACACCCCTGCCTGGCCTGAAGCGCTTCAAAAGGTCATTAGAAAAAAAAAGCCTCCACAAAAAGGTGTGTGCTCGCTGGGTTGTCCTCACCTGACGGCTGGAAAATATTTTTTAATAAATGATCAATATTTGAAAGCATTGAACGTATTAAAACATAAAAGTAGCTGCGGGTGTTGTTGACTTTTTTTTCCCATTGCAATTTTAAAAGGCTTCTGTTTGGTTATACCATCTCACATGGAAAGTACACCAACATGCGTGTGATTTTGAAGGGAAACTGCATTTGTTATTATAAGCGCTAACTCGGAGGAACTACTTTGAGCGGCGCGTTGACCACAGATAGCTAACTATCTTACGATGCTAGGTTTTAAAGGAGGCTTAGTAGTAGTACTTACTGGGCACTTTAGACACTACAGGAGGTGTAGTAGTACTTGCTGTGTACTTTAGACACTACAGGGGGTGTAGTAGTACTTACTGTGTACTTTAGACACTACAGGAGGTGGAGTAGTAAGAGTACTTACTGTGTAATTTAGACACTACAGGAGGTGTAGTCGTAGTAGTAGTAGTAGTAGTAGTTACTGTGTACTTTAGACACTACAGGAGGTGTAGTAGTAGTAGTTGTAGTAGTAGTTACTGTGTACTTTAGACACTACAGGAGGTGTACTAGTACTTACTGTGTACTCTAGACTCTACATGATGTGCAGTAGTAGTACTTACTATGTACTTTAGACACTACAGGAGGTGTAGTAGTAGTAGTACTTACTGAGTACTTTAGACTGTACAGGAGGTGTTGTAGTACTTACTGTGTACTTTAGAATGTACAGGAGGTGTAGTAGTACTTACTGTGTACTTTAGACTGTACAGGAGGTGTAATAGTACTTACTGTGTACTTTAGAGACTACAGAAGGTGTATTAGTAGTAGTACCTACTGTGTACTTTAGACACTACAGGAAGTGTAGCAGTAGTAGAAGTAGTATTTACTGTGTACTTTAAACACTACAGGAGGTGTAGTAGTACTTACTTTGTACTTTAGACACTACAGAAGGTGTATTAGTAGTAGTAGTAGTACTTACTGTGTACTTTAGACACTAAAGGAAGTGTAGTAGTAGTAGAGGTAGAAATTACTGTGTACTTTAAACACTACAGGAGGTGTAGTAGTACTTATTGTGTACTTTAGACTCTACAGGAGGTGTAGTAGTAGTAGTACTTACTGTGTACTTTAGACACTACAATAGGTGTAGTAGTACTTACTGTGTACTTTAGACTCTACAGGAGGTGTAGTAGTAGTAGTACTTACTGTGTAATTTAGACACTACAGGAGGTGTAGTAGTACTTACTGTGTACTTTAGACTCTACAGGAGGTGTAGTAGCAGTAGTACTTACTGTGTACTTTAGACACTACAAGAGGTGTAGTAGTACTTACTGTGTACTTTAGACTGTACAGGAGGTGTAGTAGTACTTACTGTGTACTTTAGACTGTACAGGAGGTGTAGTAGTACAAGTAGATATTCCTGTGGAATGTTCTCTACAGAAGTATTGTCAAGAGGCACACTTGCGCCAACACGTCTTCTAGAAGTGGGGGGTCGCAGCTTGCTGCAGGGTCGTTCCCCTAGTAAGGCAGATGGACTACTCGGGACATGGCATTTAGGTAAAAACATGATTTAATTTAAACTAAAAAAAGATACAAACAAAAATCGCTCACAGTGGAGGCACAACTTGGGCTAAGGAACAAAGCTAACGCATAAACAGACTATGAACATAAATCAAACAAAACTTACTTGGCATGGCATGAAGCACGAAACTATGGCAAGGCATGAAACAAGTCAGCACGGAGCAAGAAAAGATCACTTTGATGCCAGGGCGACTGACTGGCAAAGACGAGCTTAAATACTGCCTCTGATTAGTGCTCGGGAAGCAGGTGAGCGGGCATTTTGTCCACCAGAGACAGGTGGACAAAATGAGTAACCAAGGAAACCAGACAAGGGAGTGGAAAACAACAGGAACTTAAAGAGTCCAAAGGACAAACAGCACATGGCCAAACAAAAACATGATCAACAGACATGACATTTGATTTATTATTGGTTAGCTTCAGAATAACAATGTTATTAAAAAGATTAAAAGACTTATTATACTCTAAAAATGTTAGTCTTACTTAAAAATGCACACATTTAGTTGTAATCAGTGTTAAAAAATATGATATGGCTCTCACTGAAATATATTTTGAAATATTTGGCTTTCATGGCTCTCTCAGTCAAAAAGGTTCCCGACCCCTGATCTAGTGTGTCCAAAATTCTGCCTGTTTGAAAATATTACTGTTCAGTTACACATTTAAAAATGTTTACTATGGTTGTCAAAATAATTTATTGGTTAGTATTATTTTATTTTTAATGAACTAACTAAACTTTGTTAATAATTTAAGTATATTTAATTTTTAATTTTTATTTGCATATTGACAAAGCCTTTTGATATTTTTTTTTATAAAAAAAATGCTGAAAATTGATATTTTAAATATTTAAAGACAAAACTTTGCGTTATAGGTGACTAAGTATATTATCAAAAATAATTACATTCTGATTGTTTTCCCTTTTTTTGTTTTATTTTAAAAACAAGATATGTTATTATTTGAAAACACACAACTTCCGTTAGGTATATTTGCACAAAGTACCAGATCGGTATGGCCGATACCAGCCTGAATTTGACTTGGTGTCAAATGGGAAAGAAAATGCATGGTATCGTACACGCATGACGATTTGCTGACAAAGAAGAGCGTAGTAGCAGCATCAGCCACCATAAACCTTGAAGGTTAGCGAGGTCGTTTGCATACAAAGTCTGAGTTGCACCTTTTTGATGAGTCAGCGCTTGTGAAATGTGGTGTTTCCTGTGGTTTAAGGGGGGAAGTGTGCAGCCGAGGCCACCTGCTTGCACACGAGTCTCTGATTGGCTCACCCCTGCCATGTGATCAAAATAAATGGACCACTGGTAAATCCGCCCGACGACTGAGAAGGCGACTAAGTTTTCATAAATTTTTGTGGCCCCTCTG
>NC_084620.1:51139700-51149700 GCF_033978795.1 Nerophis ophidion | reverse complement strand
GTCTCCAATCAGAACGAAGCTAAAAGACATTCTATTCTGCCTAAAGGTGAAAATTAACATTGTCCGAGGGCGGCGCATCCGAGCTCCTGCAACCAGCAGCCATATTTAACCACACCTTTCTCTTGTCTCCCCTCAGTGTCGACCCGGTCCGGCGATGCCGCCCCCGGTCACTGGTCCCCCCGCCGTGCCCCCGCCAGACGGCGGCTGGGGCTGGGCCGTGGTGCTGGCCTCCTTCATTTCCATTGGCTTCTCCTACGCCTTCCCCAAGGCCATCACCGTCTTCTTCAAAGACATCCAGGTCATCTTCGACGCTTCCTACAGCCAGATCGCCTGGATCTCCTCCATCATGCTTGCCGTCATGTACGCCGCAGGTGAAAATATGACCAAATGTTACAGTATTTTTTTATAGGTTACAGTCTGAAAAAAGTCTTATATAAGCCACACCCACTCAGTCGAAAAAAAACAAAAATTTCCTTACATTAGCCACAGATATGAACGTTGTATAATGACTTATTTACACAGAAATATTCTATAAATCTTTGTTTACATACCTTAATTGTATCCGAATGGGGTCTGTAACAAGGCAGTAAAACAGTTGACCAAACAAAACAGAAGTCATCATCATTGACCCGCTAGCCAACTCTCCAATCAGCTGGTGGATTTACGATACTGGACCAATACAAAAAGAATGCCATTCCAAGTTAATAATGCTAACACAGCCCCCTTTAAACGTGTTAGCGTAGTAGCTAATGCTAATGACACAAGCTTTGATTACATCACGATAGCACGTACAAATATGCACGGAAACTATCCTACAGACATCACACACGGGACGGTTTAGTCAGTGAGAATTGTTTTAGTTATATTGTAAAACTTACAAACGTTGCTCGGTGCGACGAATGCAGAATCCATACGAGTAGAAACGCTATGGACAGCTAGAAGACTTGAAAGTTGTCCTACAGACATCACACATGGGACGGTTTAGTGTGTGAATTGTTTTAGTTATATTGTAAAACTTACAAATGTTGCTCAGAGCGACGAATGAAGAATCCATACGAGTAGAACGCTATGGACGGTTAGAAAAATGCATGAAAAATGGCCTACAGACATCACACATGGGACGGGTTAGTAAGTAAGAATTGTTGTAGGTATATTGTAAAACTTACAAACGTTGCTTGGAGCGACGAATGAAGAATCCATACGAGTAGAAACGCTATGGACAGCTAGAAGACTTGAAAGTTGTCCTACAGACATCATACATGGGACGGTTTAGTGAGTGAGAATTATTTTAGTTGTATTGTAAAACTTACAAATGTCGCTCAAAGTGATGAATTAAGAATATATACGAGTAGAAACGCTATGGACGATTACAAAAATTCATGAAAAATGGCCTACAGACATCACACATGGGACGGTTTAATAAGTAAGAATTGTTTTAGGTATATTGTAAAGCTTAAAAACGTTGCTTGGAGCGACGAATGAAGAATCCATATGGGTAGAAACGCTATGGACAGCTAGAAGACTTGAAACTTATCCTACAGACATCACACATGGGACGATTTAGTGAGTGAGAATTATTTTAGTTATATTGTAAAACTTACAAATGTTGCTCAAAGTGACAAATTAAGAATCCATACGAGTAGAAACGCTATGGACGGTTAGAAAGATGCATGAAAAATGGCCTACAGACATCACACATGGGACGGTTTAGTAAGTAAAAATTGTTTTAGGTATATTGTAAAAGTTACAAACGTTGCCCGGAGCGACGAATGAAGAATCCATATCAGTAGAAACGCTATGGAAAGCTAGAAGACTTGAAAGTTGTCCTACAGACATCACACATGGGACGATTTAGTAAGTAAGAATTGTTTTAGTTATATTGTAAAACTTACAAAGGTTGCTTGGAGCGACGAATGAAGAATCCGTACGAGTGGCAACGCTATGGACAGCTAGTAGACTTGAAACTTGTCCTACAGACATCACACATAGGACGGTTTAGTGAATGAGAATTGTTCTAGTTATATTGTAAAACTTACAAACGTTGCTCGGAGCGACGAAAGAAGAATCCATACGATTAGAAACGCTATGGACTGCTAGAAGACTTGAAACTTGTCCGACAGACATCACACATGGGATGGTTTAGTGAGTGAGAATTGTTCTAGTTAAATTGTGAAACTTACCAAAGTTTCTCGGAGTGATGAATGAAGAATCCATACGAGTAGAAACGCTACGGACAATTAGAAGACGTCCGGTTTAAAGCACTTAAGGAAAGGGACACTGCAGTTAAGTGGACTGGTCCAAATGTAGCACAAACAAAAACACACCATTTCAGTGTCTTTGCTTGTTAAAAAAAAATGGTTTTGCATTAGGGGGGCGCCTGCGAAGAAAAATCCATCAATTAGCCACACCGTTTTAAAGGCTGCAGGGTTCAAAGTGTAGGAAACAAGAGGCATCTTACAGTCAGGAATTTACTGTATTTAGTATATAAATGATAAAAAAAAATAGTTTACAAAATCTTGGCTGCTGATGTACAACTAAAAATCCATCAGTTAGCCACACCGTTTTAAAGGCCGCAGGGTTCAAAGTGTAGGAAACAAGAGGCATCTTACAGTCAGGAATTTACTGTATTTAGTATATAAATGATAAAAAAAATAGTTTACAAAATCTTGGCTGATGATGTACAACTTATACGCGCAGTGTTGGCCTAAAAGGCCTATTTTTAAAAATGTATTTTTATTGACAAAAATCCCACAAAGTGAATGTAATTAAACTCCAACTTAATCCCGGTTACTCAGTAGAAAAGTTAAAAATGTAAGATTAAAATGTACAAAACAATTGAAATACAATACATGTTATGTAGCGATAAAACCCCCCTATTATTCTATTATTATAATTTTTTTGGGTATGATTCCATTTTTAAAAAATACGTTTTTGAAAAAGTTTCATTGTAATTATTATACTAAATACTTCATTGTGAGGAGCGGTTTGAATGGAGAATGGATATGTCACTCCAGGAATGGGATGGAATCGTTATGTACCCAAAGAGTCACACCCCTCACCACCACACTGTCATGTGACCACACCGCCGTCATGTGACCACACCACCGTCATGTGACCACACCACCGTCATGTGACCATCTCTTACCTAAAATGTTGTTTCTTTCCACCGGGTCAAGCGGATTCGTATTTCTGCATGTTGCTCATTGTCACACGGCCTCGCTGTAATCGGAGCTGTTGTGTAAACACACACACACACACACACACACACACACACACACACACACACACACACACACACACACACACACACACACACACACACACACACACACATACACACACACACACACAGCGTTTACCCAGCAGGCACATGACATTGAAACAACGTTGAGAACTCTTTGAATGAGGTCCTGACCTTGAGCAACACAAATACAACGTTGAAAACACATACTTTTTGACAATGTTTAATCAAGGTTGTGTTGTGACGTTGATTTGACATTGAAATTTGGTTATTTCCCAACCAACATTCTGCAACACAAATACGACGTTTATTCACTGTCAGGTCGTGACGTTGATTTGATATTGAAATTTGGTCGTTTCCGACACAACAACGTGGATCCATTTTTAGACATTGACGTTACATCACTTTACAAATACAACCAATTTTTCCAAAGTTGTTGTAAGTCGGTTTTTAAGGACACGTACGTACAAACAATAATTGTTGCATTGACCTGTGGCTAACAGCCAGCTGGAGTATAAAGTACACGAGCAGCTCCACATATTGACGCTGACAACGGTATAGCACACCATGTGGGGAGTGGGCTGCAGGGCAGCGGCCAGAACGAGGGCAGGATTACGGTGTGGACAGATGGCAGCTGTGGCCTGGACTTGCATGGTCCTGCAGCCTGAGTGGCAATCCCAGCAGGGGAGCTGAGCCACTGGAAACATATTTTTGGCCAAACCACATGAGTCACAGACATTGCACAGAAGACCTCCACCCTATTGTTTTTCCCTTTGTCCACTGAGTGGGACCAGGCCCGAGTAGAGGACATGTAGGATATAATCCCGGGTGGGGATTAGGCTGGCGTGTTTGGAGGATTGCAGCGTGCAGGGAATGTAGCGCCGCATGTCCATCATCCAGCATTGTCAGTGTGCTTCTCTCCTAACCAAAAGTGAAAGAGAAAGCAAAAAAAAGTGACATCTGGTATAAAGAGGATGTTGTTGACAGGAAGTGTTGTTTACCAACACTTCCTGTCGAGCAGCTTGTGTAGCATTTTATGTAACACAGGCTTTTTTTTTCAACTCCCAGTGAGCCTCCTCCTCGGGGAACATGCTACGCACGATTAAAGCTGATTAAGGGATGTATAAATACATGGAGATGATGTCAATGTTTACCCTGTCGCTATAGCAACAGGCATCGTTCACATAAATGACATCATTCAACTTTGGAGGTTGGACAACTCTTCTGCATTTATTTGTAAGTATGTACAGTGGGGCAAAAAAGTATTTAGTCAGCCAGCGATTGTGCAAGTTCTCCCACTTAAAATGATGACAGAGGTCTGTAATTTTCACCATAGGTACACTTCAACTGTGAAAAAAAAATCCAGGAATTCACATGGTAGGAATTTTAAAGAATTCATTTGTAAATTATGGTGGAAAATTAGTATTTGGTCACTTCAAACAAGGAAGATCTCTGGCTCTCACAGACCTGTAACGTCTTCTCAATCCTCCACTCGTTACCTGTATTAATGCCACTTGTTTGAACTCGTTATCTGTATAAAAGACACCTGTCCACAGCCTCAAACAGTCAAACTCCAAACTCCACTATGGCCAAGACCAAAGAGCTGTCGAAGGACACCAGGAAAATAATTGTAGACCTGCACCAGACTGGGAAGAGTGAATCTACAATAGGCAAGCAGCTTGGTGTGAAAAAAATCAACTGTGGGAGCAATTATCAGAAAATGGAAGGCATACAAGACCACTGATAATCTCCCTCGATCTGGGGCTCCACGCAAGTTCTCATCCCGTGGGGTCAAAATGATCATGAGAACGGTGAGAAAAAAATCCCAGAACCACACGGGGGGGACCTGGTGAATGACCTGCAGAGAGCTGGGACCAAAGCAACAAAGGTTACCATCAGTAACACACTACGCTGACAGGGAATCAAATCCTGCAGTGCCAGATGTGTCCCCCTGCTGAAGCCAGTGCATGTCCAGGCCCGTCTGAAGTTTGCCAGAGAGCACATGGATGATACAGCAGAGGATTGGGAGAATGTCATGTGGTCAGATGAAACCAAAATAGAACTTTTTGGTATAAACTCAACTCGTCGTGTTTGGAGAAAGAAGAATACTGAGTTGTATCCCAAGAACACCATACCTACTGTGAAGCATGGGGGTGGAAACATCATGCTTTGGGGCTGTTTTTCTGCTAAGGGGACAGGACGATTGATCCGTGTTAAGGAAAGAATGAATGAGGCCATGTATTGTAAGATTTTGAGCCAAAACCTCCTTCCATCAGTGAGAGCTTTGAATGGTTGACCAAATACTTATTTTCCACCATAATTTACAAATAAATTCTTTAAAAATTCCTGGATTTTTTTTCACATTCGGTCTCTCACAGTTGAAGTGTACCTATGATGAAAATTACAGACCTCTGTCATCATTTTCAGTGGGAGAACTTGCACAATCGGTGGTTAACTAAATACTTTTTTGTCCCACTGTATGTATATATGTTTGTATGTATATATATATATACATATATATATATATATATATATATGTATATATATATTATACACATATGTAATATATACATATATTTTTGTGTGTATATATGGATGGATGGAGTACATGTGTGTGTGTATAGATGTATGTATATGTGTTTGTATGTATGTGTATATATATACAGTATACACACATATGTATATATATATATACATACACACACATATATATATGTGTATTATATACATACATATGGATGGATGTATGGCTGGATGGAATATGTGTGTGTGTGTGTGTATGTATGTATATGTATGTGTATATATATTTATGTGTGTGTGTGCGTGCACGTGTGTGCGTTTGTATACAGGTAAACCCCTATAGACACACTACCTATGTAAAAAGATTATATCAAGCCTAAAATAAGTAGTTATTTCCTAAATTCTTGGCTTTCAAGAGTTTCCCCTCATTTTTCTCATCTTGTAATGACTCTCCATCACATGGTCGTGGAAGCAAACTGCATGTGTGCCTGTTATTCTGTGGGACTTATTATTCCGGGTCACCGCAGTCCGTGGTTATAATAAGTTTGTAATGGAGGTGTCTGGCCAGGACATGATAAGCAGTTTTTTTTGTCGTCCCACCACCCCTGAGACAGAAAGTAACGCCCAAACACCGGGGGCTTCCTCGTCTCAGTCGCCTCTGAGATTGTTTGCTCGGGATGCAAATGAAGGGCGATTTTGCTCAGGGTGGGAATAAATACTGTGTTACATCATCAAAAAAATAGGACTTTAAAAAAACAAAAAAACATTAATGTAGATAAATAAAATGCATGATTTAAAAGAGTGTAAACAGTCCTTATTTAGTATTAAAATGATAAAGGCAATATTATTAAAGAAATACTGTTGCATAGTTACAAAAAATGACATTTTTCTAAAAACAAACAAATAATTAAAATGCAAAGATAATATGTGTAATATCAAATCAAACAAATACAACACTATTAAAGAAATAATGTGTTGTATAAAATACATTCAATATTTAAATAAATAAAACGCATAATAATAAAAAATGCCAAAAAAAAAATCCTCAAAAATATGTGTTATAATAAATAAAATGAATGCAATATCATTAAAGAAATACTGTTACATTTTTTCCTAAAAATATTTAAATAAATGAATACATTTTATAATTATAAAAAGCGTAAAAACATGTCATTTTCTTCAAAAGTAATATGTATAATATTTAAAAAAAAATGCAATAATATTAAATAAATACTTTGTTGTATAATTAGATTAAATATTTAAATACATAAAAACGCATAATTTTAAAAATATACAAATGATTGTTTTTCTTTGGAAAATATGTATGATATTAAATAAAATAAATGCAATGTTATCAAAGAAAATACTGTTAAATTATCACAAAAATGACATTTTTATAAAGAGTGCAAATATTTATTATTTAGTATTATTAAATAAATACTGTTACATAGTTACAATTTTTTTTTTCTAAAAACAAAACATATTTAAATAAATAAATAAAACGCATGATTATAAAAAGTGTAAAAAAATAATTTTCTTCAAAGATAATATGTATAATATTAAATAAAATAAATGCAATAACATTAAATAATGTGTTGTATGATTACATTAGATATTTAGATAAATAAAACGCATAATTATAAAATAAATCTTTTTTTCTTTAAAAATATGTATAATTTTAAATAAAATGACTGCAATATTATTAAAAGAATACTATTTACATAATTACAAAAAAATCAAATTTTTCTAAAATACAAAAACTATTTATATAAATAAATAAAATGCATAATTATAAAAAGTGTAAAAACAAATTCTTTAAAATTTATATGTACAAAATAAAAAAATGCAATAATATTAACGAAATACAGTGTTGTATAATTACATGAAATATTTAAATTTTAAAACGCATAATTATAAAAAACTATTTAAAAAAATATTCACAAATATTTATGATATTAAATAAATAAATGCAATATTATTAAAAAAATACGGTTACATAATTACAAAAATTACATTTTTTAAAGAGTGTAAATATTCCTTTTTTAGTATTAAAAACATAAACATAACATGCAATCTTATTAAAGAAATACTGTTACATAATTAAGAAAAAAATAAAATTTTCTATAAACAAAAAAATATTTAAATAAATAAAATGCATGATTGTTTAAAATGTAATAAAATAAATACATCAAATACTATCAAAAATAATATGTATAATAAAAAATCAATAATATTAAAGAAATATTGTGTTGTATAATTACATTGAATATTTAGAAAAAATACAAAACAAAAAAAAAAAATGAAAAAAACATTTTTGAAGTAATATATATAATATTAAATAAAATAAATGCAATATTCTAACATAATTACATTTTTTTTAAAACAAAAAATATTTAAATAAATAAACAAAATGCATACCTTTTAAAAAGTGTAAAAAAAAAAACCCAACATTTTTTTCAATAATATAGGCATAACAGAAATGAAAGATGATTAAAGAAATACTGTGCTGTATAATTACATTAAGTATTTAAATAGATAAAATGCGTAATCATAATTTATTTTTTAAAAATTCTTAAAAAATATGTTTGATATTGCAAATAAAAATAAAATGATAAAAACAAAAAACAAAAATATGTTCGATTTTGAATAAGATAAATGCAATATTATTAAAGAATTCCGGTCACATTATTACTAAAAATATTTTTTTCTAAAAAAAAAATTTTTTTTTTAAATAAATAAGTATAATCCATAATTATAAAAAGCGCATAATTTTTTTTTCTTCAAAAATAATATGTATAACATTAAATAAATATGTGCAAAAATCTTAACGAAATACTGTGTTGTATGATTAAATTGAATATTTAAATAAATAAAACTCATAATGATAAAAAAAATATAAAAAAATGTTTTCTCCAAAAATATGTTTGCTATTGAATAAGATAAATGCAATATTATTAAAGAAACAGTTACACAATTACAAAAAAATTACATTTATGTAAAAACGTAAAAGATTTAAATAAATAAATAAAATGAATAATTATAAAAAAAATTATTTTTTTCAAGAATATGTATAACATAAGATAAAATAAATGCAATTATCTTAAAGAAATACTGTGTTTTATGATTACATTAAGTATTTAAATAAATTGCATAATTATAAACAATTCACTTATTTTTTTATTGAAAAATAAGTTTAATATTAAACATAATAACTGCAATATTATTAAAGAAATACTGTTCTATAATTAGAAAAATGGATGCAAATGACTGTGCTGAAGGTGGGAAATGACAAGCGTGGCGTTGGCGTGTGTTGCAGGCCCCGTCAGCAGCATCCTGGTCAACACGTACGGCTGCAGGCCCATCGTCATGATGGGCGGCTGCTTGTGTGCACTCGGCATGACTCTGGCCTCCTTCTGCACCAGCGTGGTGCAGCTCTACCTCTGCATCGGAGTCATCGGGGGTAAGTCCTTCCAAATCCACTTAACTCCCTTCTCATTGGACGTGATTAGCGTGCGCTAATAGCAGGCAGTCGGAAATAAACCAGCATGTTGACCTGTCAGCTTATATTTCAGACCTTTGCCTATATAAGTCAACTTCCATTGATTGCTATTTATAATTGAACAAAAAACACTACCTTTATACCACAATAATAATAAACAACTTCAGTAAAAGGGCTTTTTTAACAGGTTTAATCAGGATTATCAATATGTATAATAAATTAAATAAATGCAATATTATTAAAAAACTACTTTTACATGATTAAAAAAGGACATTTTTCCCAAAACTATTTAAATAGATAAATAAAATGCACATTTATAAAAAATGTAAGTTGTATTTTCTTCAAAAATATTATGTATAATATTAAATACAATAAATGCAATATTATTAAGGAACTACTGTTACATGATTACAAAAAATGACATTTTTCTAAAAAAAAAATATTTAAATAGAAAAGTAAAATGCATAACAATAACAAGTTTACATTTTTTATTTTTTTTAAAAATAAATACCATAAATGCAATATTATTAAAGAACTACTCTTACGTAATGACAAAAAATGACATTTTTCTAAAAACTAAAATATTTAAATAGATTAAAAAAAATGCATAATAATAAGTTAAAATGTTTTATTTTCTTCAAAAATAATATGTATAATATTAAATAAAATAAATGCAATATTATATAAAATAAATGCAATATTATTAAAGAACTACTGTTACATTATTAAAAGAAATAAAT
>NC_084620.1:51087200-51134700 GCF_033978795.1 Nerophis ophidion | reverse complement strand
CCGCGAGCGCAAGCAGCTCCAGCAGTACACGCCGGCCGGCACCGAGGACCCGGACCCGGTGGGCAAGGAGGCGCAGCCGGGCCAGGAGAAGGGCCAGGAGCCCATGCAGAGGGAAACCAACATGTGAAGAGAAGACCACCGGAGCTTGCCTAAAGAAATGGTTCAGCGATGATCAATCTGAAGCCAACAGATGCCTCGTGGTCTTCCACCTATATATATATATATATATATATATATATATATATATATATATATATATATATATATATATATATATATATATATATATATATATATACATATCCTTTATACAATGGTCAATACCGGGGTAAAGCGCAATATACGTTAGGTCAGGAAAAAAAAACCAAAGGTAATATTATCCCTACTAGCCTGTTTCGCCAGTTTCCCTGGAGTCTATAGTATTTTGACGAGCAGGAAAAACAGGCTTGTAGGGATGATGTAGCCTCTGTGTGTTTTTTCCTGACCTAACGTATATGTATTTATGTATACATGTATACATATATATGTATACATGCATATACTGTATGTATATATGTATACACGCATATATATAAATGTATATATGTATACATACATATACTGTATATGTGTATACTGTATACATATGTATGTATACATACATATATGTATACACGCATATATGTATGTGTATACATGCATATATACGTATGTATACATACATATGTATACATACATATATATGTGTATACTGTATGTATATATGTATACATACATAAATACATACGTATGTATGTACATGCATTTATGTATGTGTATACATGCATATATATGTATGTATATATGTATGCACACATACATATGTCTACATACATATATATGTGTATACTGTATATATGTACATATGAGTATACTATGTATGTATGTATATATGTATACATGCATATATGTATATATACATGGATATATATGTATACATACATATATATGTATGTATACATACATACATATGCATGTATACGTACGTATGTATATATGTATACATGAATAGGAAGGTATGACTATATGTATACATATATTGTGCATGTATGTGTGTATATACATAAATATATATGCATGTATATATGTACACCTATATACATTTATATGTATGTATATATGTATACATGCATATATGTATGTATATATGTATACATACATATGCATGTATACATATGTATTTTTTATATGTATACATATACCGTATATGTATGTGTATACATACATACATACATGTATATAGGTATACATATATACTAGCATTTATATATGTATACATATATATATGTATATATAATATGTATGCATATATACATATGTATGTCTGTTTATATGTATACATATATACATGTATACATAAGTATGTATGTAATAATGTATTAATGTATGTGTGTACACATACATACATATGTACATGTATACAAATATATATGTATGCATGCGTGTGTGTATATACATGCAAATAATATGTATATGTACATATGTATACTTATATATGTATATGCGTATGTATAAATAAATACACATATATATGTGTATGTATGTGTGTATTTATATTAATATTTATTACACCTATTTATTAACTGTAGTAATTCAATCAGGCGACAAATGCTGGCATTTCTAAAAAAAGGGTCCCAGGTGAATGATGAACTCCACCACACACGTCTTCCAATCACAGAAATATTTGTCCTTGGGAAGTCGGCCCAGCAGCCTGCTCCCGCCTCTACTTCTTGTTGTTATTGTTTAACAACAACAACGACGACAACGACATGATGCACTCACTCTGCGACTCGGCTGTGCTTCCTCTAAATATATCCTAACTTCCTGTGGTAAGCTGAATGTACTTCCTCTGCAGGCCTTACTTAACCAGCTACAACTCACCAAAATGTCTTTTCCCCCAACACATAGTCTCCCATTTCTGCATCTTTTTAACTCTCATGACTTCACGTCCCCAATTGTTCGACCCTTGGAGGATTTAAAGGGCAAGTGCACTTTTTTGGTGGAGTTTCGCCCATCCTTTACAATCCCTATGTGACACAGGAACACTTTTTTTAATGCATTCTAAGGCACAGATGAGCACTAACAAGAGTCAGCTAACAACGGAGCCAATAAGAGTCGATCTATTCCGCCTATTAAGCTACTAAGTCATTATTTTTTTCTTAAATGTCTATACATTTTAATGAAATAAATACAATATTATTAAAGACATGCACATGTATGCATGCTAACATTAAAGTGCTAACTTTCTTTGCTAAATGCACTAATTTTTCTTGAGTTCCCAGCTATACACCTTAGTCATGTTAGCTTGCTAGCATGCTAACCTTTTATTTTATTTATTTATTTTTAGCTAATTTTGCAACCGTTTCACCCAGAGTCATAAAACTTGGTATGTGACACTTGTTACCTGTTAGCATGCAAATGATAGCATGCTAGCAGGCTAATTTAAGCATGCTAATTTTTACTTTTTTTTCTATTTTTCGCAGCCATACAACCTAGAGTCATATAACTTGATATGTGACACAAGCTAACTATTATCATGATAACATCAGCTTGTTAGAATGCTAACATTAGCGTACTAGCATGTTAAAATTAGCATGGAAACTTTTTTTTGGTTTGAGCTATTTTTGCAACCGTTTCACCCAGTCATAAAATTTGGTATGTGACACTTGTTACCTGTTAGCATGCAAATGATAGCATGTTAGCAAGCTAATTTTAGCATGCTAATTTTTTGTTGTAATTTTACACTTTTTTTCTATTTTTCGCAGCCGTACACCCTAGAGTTATATACCTTGGTATGTGACACAAGCTAACTATTATCATGACGACAACAGCTGGTTAGAATGCTAACATTAGCGTACTAGCATGCTGAAATTAGCATGGGAACTTTTTTTTGGTTTGAGCTATTTTTGCAACCGTTTCACCCAGTCATAAAATTTGGTATGTGACACTTGTTACCTGTTAGCATGCAAATGATAGCATGCTAGCAAACTAATTTTAGCATGCTAATTTTTTGTTGTAATTTTACACTTTTTTCTATTTTTCGCAGCCATACACCCTAGAGTCATATACCTTGGTATGTGACACAAGCTAACTATTATCATGACAATGTCAGCTTGTCATAATGCTAACATTAGCGTACTAGCATGCTAAAATTAGCATGCAAACTTTTTTTTGTTTGAGCTATTTTTGCATTCGTTTCATCCGGAGTCATAAAACTTGGTATGTGACACTTGTTACCTGTTAGTATGCAAATGATAGCATGCTAGCAAGCTACTTTAAGCATGCTAATTTTTTCTTGTAATTTTACACTTTTTTTCTATTTTTCACAGCCATATACCCTAGAGTCATATAACTTGGTATGTGACACAAGCTAACTATTATCATGATAACATCAGCTTGTTACAATGCTAACATTAGTGTACTAGCATGCTAAAATTAGCATGCAAACTTTTTTTTGTTTGAGCTATTTTTGCAACCGTTTCACCCGGAGTAATAAAACTTGGTATGTGACACTTGTTACCCGTTAGCATGCAAATGATAGCATGCTAAAAGGCTAACTGAAGCATGCTAACTTTTTCTTGTAATTTTACACTTTAGTTTTTTCTATTTCCGCATCCATACACTTGGGAGTCATATAACTTGGTTTCTGACACAAGCTAACTATTATCTCGGTTACGTTAGCTTGCTAGAATGCTAACATTAGCATACTAGCATGCTAACTGTTATTTATTTTATTTTTTTAGCTATTTTGGCAACCGTTTCACCCAGAGTCATAAAACTTACGTGACACTTGTTACCTGTTAGCATGCAAACGAAAGCATGCTAGCAAGCTAACTTAAGCACGCTAACTTTTTCTTGTAATTTTAACACTTTTTTTTCTATTTCCGTAGCCATACACCTTAGAGTCACATAACTTGGTATGTGACACGAGCTAACTATTACCATGCTCACGTTATCTTGCTAGCATGCTAACATTAGCATGCTAACTTTTTTTTGGGTAATTTTACACTTTTTTCTTTTATTTCTGCAGCCATACACCTGAGAGTCATATAACCTGGTATGTGACACAAGCTAACTATTATCATGGTCACGTTAGCTTGCTAGCAGGCTAACATTAGCATTAGCATGCTAACTTTTTTTTTGTAATTTTACACTTTGTTCTTTTATTTCTGCAGCCATACACCTTCGAGTCAAACACCTTGGTACGTGACACAAGCTAACTATTACCATGGTCACGTTAGCTTGTTAGCATGCTAACATTAACATGCTAACACTTTTAGTTGATTTTTTTTGCTATTTTTGCAACTGTTTCCCTCCAGAGTCATGTAACCTGATACGTGACACTTTTAAAATGTTAGCATGCAAACGTAATGCGTGCTAACATTAAAGTGCTAACTTTATTAGCTATATTTGCAAATTATATTTTTAAAATGGTCAGTTTGAGTGCGTCGGGGGTTTGTGAAGTGCAGGCACAAGTGCAGTTGGCCTTTAAACCTCCTGGTTTTCCTGCTAGCATCTCCTCCAAGCTAATGTTTGCACAAAAATGCGTGTGATTCTCACCTTTTTTGTCAGTATTGACCAAAAACAATGGTATCATTTAATTGAATGTGAATTTTCCTAGCAGCAGAAGTATGTTGATGTTCTTTTCTTCCTCCCTTCACTGGCTGTTGAGTGTCCCTGAACGCCGCATAACACTGCCCCCCGGTGGCCAGAAGCCGCCATCACAGCTTCTCTTTTTGCAGGCTCAGGACTCTTTGTTGGTTCTTCTGGTTTTTTGTCCCGAGTCTATTTAAAACATCACTTGCTGCTGTCTCATTCCGGCCAGACACTTTTTTTGTGTGTTTTGGACTTGATTTCTTGGAACAAAATAGTGAAATTTGATGAACCTTTTTTTTGTTGTTTATTTAGATTTTAAGGCATTTTTTGTGTTGAATTAGCAGAATGTTGAAGTTGATGATTAGGAGCCTCAACTACCATTGTCCTGAACAAAGTAGTCTCTAGTGCCTTAATATTATTATTACTATTATTATTATTATTATTATTATAGACCAGGGGTCACCAACCTTTTTGAAAGCAAGAGCTACTTCTTGGGTACTGATTAATGCGAAGGGTTACCAGTTTGATACACACTTAAATAAATTGCCAGAAATAGCCAATTCGCTGAATTTACCTTTAATATATATATATATATATATATATATATATATATATATATATATATATGGGTATTTTTGTCTGGCATTCCATCGTACATTTTTTTTCCTTTTACGTAAGGTTTTTTGTAGGGAATAAATGCTAAAAAAAACACACACACCAAATAAAACGGTTTAAAAGAGGAAAAAACACGGTTTAAAAGAGGAGAAAAGACGAAAAAAATTAAAATTTAATTTTGAAACATAGTTTATCTTCATTTTTGACTTTTTAAAATTCAACAAGAAAAAAATGTAAAGAAAAACTAGCTAATTCGAATCTTTTTGAAAAAATATTAAAAATGTATGGAACATTATAAATTTTTCCTGATTAAAATTAATTTTTAGAAAATTTTGAAAACATGTTTTGAAAAGGATAATATCCAATCTGCACTTTGTTAGAAAATATAACAAATTGGACCAGGCTATATTTCTAACAAAGGCAAATAGTTATTTCTTCTAGATTTTCTAGAACAAAATTTTTAAAAGAAATTCAAAAAACTTTGAAATAATATTTAGATTTGATTCTACAGATTTTCTAGATTTGCCAGAATAATTTTTAAAAAATTTTAATCACAAGTTTCAAGAAATATTTCACAAATATTCTTCATTAAAAAAAAAAAGCTAAAATGAAGAAATACATTAAAATGTATTATTCCTTACAATAATTTTTTTTTTTACTTGAAAATCGATTTAAATTTTCGAGAAAGGAGTGGAAGGAATTTAAAAGGTAAAAAGGTATATGTGTTTAAAAATCCTTAAATAATTTTTAAGGTTGTATGTCTTGTATGTCTTTCTGAAAGTTATAAGAAGCAAGGTAAAAAAATAAATGAATTTGTTTAAACAAGTGAATACCAAGTCTTTAAAATATTTTTTTGGATTTTCAAATTGTATTTGAGTTTGTCTCTCTTAGAATTAAAAAATGTCAAGCAAAACGAGACCAGCTTGCTAGTAAATACAAAAAAATAAAAAATTGAGGCAGCTCACTGGTAAGTGCTGTTATTTGAGCTATTTATAGAACAGGCCAGCGGGCGACTCATCTGGTCCTTACGGGCTACCTGGTGCCCGCGGGCACCACGTTGGTGACCCCTGGTATAGACGGACTCATGTTGTGTTGCTGAAAATGGTATTTTAGTGTGTCTGCATAAAGGTAGACTTTATTCATCCAGATTGTATTTTGACTCTACCTCTGCAGACGTGACGGTGAAGTCTTCCTTCACCGGAACAATAAAATGTATTCCGTATATCCAACCTGACAACTGGAATGTTGCCATGATTTTTTTTTCACCGCAGCACAATGTAACCGACATTACATTTCTCAAGTATAGATTTTTAAAACATACTATGTTACTGAAATACTCATAAAAATGTAATAAAGTTAATCACAAATCTTTTCATGAAATGAGTGAAGGGGGAAAAAAAACACTTTTTGCTGTATATTACTTTAAATATTAATTAAAACAATAGATTGAATTATTAAAATATTATCGGAATTATTTATTTCAATATTGATATATGTTGTAATTAATTGCAATCATCAACATTTACAATAGATTGAATTAAATAATCTGAATTATTTGAAATATTATTAAATAATCTGAATTATTTATTAAAAAAATTAAATATTCTATAATTAATTGCAATCAACATTTTCCTAAAATGTTTTATGATAATCTTATAAAAAATAAAATATTTTTATGCATTTGAGATTATTTTTAAATGTCGCCTAAGCGTTTAGTCTTTTGTTTATATATTTCTGTATGGAAAATAATTGGAATGTAAATTTTTAATTAAAAAATATATTACATATAAGTCAGTAAATCATCCTCAAATATGAAACTGAATAAATGTTTTTATGCATTATAAATTTTTATTAAAAGTAACGTAAGCATTTAATATATATATATATGTATATATGTATATATATATATATATATATATATATATATATACATATATATATATATATATATATAAATAAATAAATAAATATATATATATATATTTATATATTTATATATTAAATATATAATATAATACAATATAATATATATGTATATATGTATGTATATATATTCATATATATATATATATATACACTTATATATTTTTATAAATATATGATATATATATATAATAAATAAATTCCAAGCATGCATCAATAAATTTTTCCAAAATGTTTTGAACATAACCAAATAAAACGTTTTTTTTTTTTACGAATTAGAGATTTCTTATTATTATTGCAGATTAAACATTTGGTATTTTCTTAAATATGTGAAATAATCAGAATTTGTATTTTATTAAAAAAACAAAACATATATATATATATATATATATATATATATATATATATAATTTGATTATGTTTTAAATTAAACAAACATTTAAATTATTAGTAAAATATACATCAATTATTAATAACTGCATTTTCCTAAAATGTTTTAGAATTAATCCTATAACAGTACATACACCAATGCATTAGATTTTTTTAATGTAGCTTAAATATTTCGTTTTATAGTTAACACATTTGAATTTGAATTAATCTGAATACTTATTTAAATAAAAAATATAAATCAAAGCAATTTCCTGTTTTTAAATATAATCAATCATGTCAAACAGTAAAAAAAATGTTCATGCGATATTTTATATTATTGTGTATATAAAATAATTAATAAATTAATAAAAAATATACGTAGATTAATGTCAATTATAAAAAAAACTTTTTTGTAGAATATTAATTGATTATTTCAAATAAAAATGGTACATAAATTAATGTCATTTGTAAATTTATATTTTTAGAATGTATATGTGTAGTTAAAATCGTTTGAATATTTTTTCTTTCAAATAAAAACTAAAAATAAATTATTGTCAAGTGAAAATTAATATTTTCTAGAGTATAGTTTTGTATTTAAAATAGAATAAATTCTTTTTTCAAAAACAAAACATACATAAATAAATGTAACTATATATATTTGTGTGTGTAAAATAAATTTGAATAATTTCTTTTTAAAAATAAAAACTATACATACTGTCTGTTGTAAGTTAACGTTGATTTTACAATTTATTTGTGTGTCGAATAATATCAATTGTAAATTAAAATATTTCCCTTTATATATTTGAGTATAAAACTAATTGAATAATTTCTTATTTCGAATAAAAACTTTACATACATTAATGTCAATTGTACATTATTTTCTTGAATATGTTAGTAAATGTACAAGTTTGAATACTTTCTGATTTAAGATAAAAACTCTGCATAATGTCAATTGTAAATTAATGTTACATTTAGAATATATTTGTGTGTATAAAATAATTTGAATTTTTTTTCATTTCGAATAAAAACTATACATAAATTAATGTCAATTGTAAAGTATTAAAAAAAGACTACATTTGTTTGTATAAAATAATTGGAATCATTTCTTATTTCGGATAAAAAATATACATAATGTTGATTATAAATTTATATTTTTTACAATACATCTGTGTATACAACACATTTTCTTCTTATGAATAAATACTTTACATACATTAATGTCAATTGTACATTATTTTCTTGAATATTTTTGTGTATATAAAAATTGTTATAATTTATTGTTTGAAATAAAAACTCTACATAATGTCAATTGTAAATTAATGTTATATTTAGAATATATTTGTGTAAACATCTTTTGGGGAAAAATTTCTCATTTCGAATAAATACTACATTAATTAAGCTCAATTGAATTAAATTTTTTTAAATAAAACAAAAAGAATTGTAAATTAATATTAATTTTAAATTTTATTTGTGTGTATAAAATAATTTGAATAATTTCCTATTTTGAATAAGAACTACATAAATTAATTTCAATTGTAAATTAATATTTTCAAAAATATATTTGTGTATATAACAAATTGAATAATTTATTTTTTCGAATAAAAACTTTACATACATTGATGTCAATTGTACATTATTTTCTTGAATATGTTTGTGTATTTAAACTTTTTTAGAATGTCTCATTTAAAATAAAAACTCTACATAATGTCAATTGTAAATTAATAATAATTTTAGAATATATTTGTGTATATAAAATAATATGAAATAATTTCTTATTTTGAATAAAAACTACATTAATTAATGTCAATTGTAAATTATTATTTAAAAAAAATACATGATGTCAATTGTAAATGAATGTCATTTATAGAACACATTTGTGTATGTAAAAAAATTTGAATGTACTCTTATTTTGGGAAAAAATACATACATAAATTAATGTTGATTCTAAATTTATATTTTTTAGAATATATTTGTGTATACAACTAATTTTCTTATTTTTAATAAATACTTTGCATACATTAATGTCAATTGTACATTATTTTCTTGAATATTTTTGTCTGTATAAAATGTAATTTCTTATTTAAAATAAAAATTGTACATAATGTCAATTGTAAATTAATGATACATTTAGAATATATTTGTGTAAATAAAATAATTTTAATAATTTCTCATTTCGAATAAAAAACTATACATAAATCAAGGTCAATTGAAAATTTGTTTTTTTTAAATAAAATTCTACATAATGTCAATTGTAAATTAATTTTAATTTTATATTTTATTTGTGTGTATAAAATTATTTTAATATTTTCTTATTTTGAATGAAAACTAAACATAAATTAATCCATCCATCCATCCATATCCTACCGCTTATTCCCTTTGGGGTTGCGGGGGGCGCTGGTGCCTACCTCAGTTACAATCGGGCGGAAGTCGGGGTACACTCGGGACAATTCGCTACCTCATCGCAGGGCACATAAATTAATGTCAATTGTAAAATAATATTTTTCAAAATATATTTCTGTGTATAACAAATTGAACAATTTATTTTTTCGAATAAAAACTTGACATACATTAATGTCAATTGTACATTATTTTCTTGAATATTTTTGTGTACGTAAACATTTGTAGAATGTCCTATTTAAATTAAAAACTCTACTTAATGTCAATTGTAAATTAATGTTAATTTTAGAATACATTTGTGTATATAAAATAATTGTAATAATTTCTTATTTCGAATAATAACTGTGAATTATTATTAAAAAAAACTACATTATGTCAATGGTAAATGAATGTTATTTTTAGAATATATTTGTGTACATGCAATAATTTGAATGATTTCTTATTTTAAATAAATCAATATACATAAAATAATTTATATTTTTAGAATAAATTTACGTATACAACACATTTCCTTATTTTGAATAAATAATTTACATACATTAATGTCAATTGTACATTATTTTCTTGAATATTTTTGTGTAAATAAAAATTTTAATAATTTCTTATTTAAAATAAAACCTCTTCATAATTTCAATTGTAAATTAATGTTACATTTAGAAAATATTTGTGTACATAAAATAATTTGAATAATTTCTCATTTCGAATAAAAAACAAACAA
Organism: Nerophis ophidion; assembly: GCF_033978795.1. Taxonomy (NCBI): domain Eukaryota; kingdom Metazoa; phylum Chordata; class Actinopteri; order Syngnathiformes; family Syngnathidae; genus Nerophis; species Nerophis ophidion. Next base: position 51,124,064 of record NC_084620.1, on the reverse strand, counting down.
ATTAAGGTCAATTGTAAATAATGTTTTTAAAACATAAAAACTCCTTATAATGTCATATGTCATTATTGTTAATTTTATAATGTATTTGTGTATATGAATTAATTTCAGTAATTTCTCATTTTGAATAAAAACTATACATAAATGAATGTCAATTGTGAAATAAAAATTTCTATAATATATTTGTGTATACAACAAATTCCGGAATTTTTTATTTTGTTTAAAAACTTTACATACAATAATGTCAATTGTAAATTAATGTTACATTTAGAATATATTTGTGTACATAAAATAAATTTAATAATTTCTCATTTCTAATAAAAAACAAACAAATTAGGGTCAATTGTAAATAATGTTTTTAAAACATAAAAACTCCTGATAACGTCATATGTAAATTAATGTTAATTTTATAATATATTTGTGTATATGAATTAATTTCAGTAATTTCTTATTTTGAATAAAAACTATACATAAATCAATTGTGAAATAAAATTACCCATAATATAACAGTGTATATAACAAATTCCTGAATTTTTTATTTCGTTTAAAAACTTTACATACAATAATGTTTATTATATATTATTTTCTTGAATATGTTTGTGTATGTAAACATTTTCATAATGGTGTCTGTGACAGTCTCTTGCTGTCGTCGCTCGGGTTCAGTGGACCGCCCAGGAAGGACACGCTTTTGAGCAGGTTTGACTCTTTTATTTTTCAATAAAGGCAGATGTCTTTTCGCCGTCGTCGCTCCCACTGCTCGCTCTCCGTCTCTCGCTCTCCGGCCCGCTCTTTCAGCCGCCGTTGTCGTCCTCTATGATCCCTCTTGCCATCTTTCCTCCTCCCCTTTTGTATAGAGTGAGGAGATATGTTGATTGTGTCCAGGTGCGTGACCCACGCACCTGATTTCGTCTGCTGCGTCGCTCCCGGCACGCCCCGCCTCTCCGCTCCGCCGCATTCTCCGCCTTCTTGCCGCCATCTTGGCCAGGGCAGGGTTCCAGCATTCGATTCTTTGCCTGCATAATTCTGCCCGGCAACCATTTGAAAGACGCTAAAGGGGGAAAAGAGGCACTTCATCAGTATGCGCGGCCTTGGCTGGAGACCCTGCGGCGGCGTTGGAGGCGAGGTTTTAATGGGAGCGTGAGGGTCGACAAGGGAGCGCACAACAATAAGCCTCAGCAGGTCCATGGGATCAGCTGGACCGGCCCAAAGGTTCTGCTGTGGACCAGAATGTGAGTTGGGGGAAAAAAAGCTTGTGTGTCCTGCGCGGCAAACAACAACAGCTGTGATCATTCCGCTTGAAAGTCTGTCAGCTGGCAGGTTCGTTAGCAAGACAAAATGTTACTTTTTACTAAGATTTCCTATATTTAAAAACCTTTCATTTGGCCAGGGAAAATAGTGGAAAAGGTGCTTTTTTTTTCTTTTTTTAATTGTATATAATTTTACAGGAAATTCCGGACTATAAGCGCTTACTTTTTTGCTATGCTTTGAACTTTTATAAAACGGTGCGGCTAATTTATAGATTTCGAATGCAAACATTAAAAGAAAAAAGAATACAAAAGCAAAGATGCTGATTTTTTTTTTTTTTTTTAGAATATGTATAAAAATAGATAAAATCATTTCTTATTTCAAGAAAAAAATATAAATAAATTAATGTCAATTGTAAGTTGATATTTTTAGAATGTATTTGTCTCAGTAAAATCATTTGAATAATTTATTTTTTCACATTAAAAAATAGACACTCATTCATGTCAATCGTAAATATTTTTAGAACGTATTTGTGTATGAAAAAACCAATAATTTATTTAAAATAAAAATTATACATAATGTCAATATAAATGTAAATTAATGTTGTTGTTTTTTTTTTTAGAATATATTTGTGGATTTAAATAAAAACATTCTGCGGCCGAACATATAATTCTGTTTGCTCACAGGTTTGTTAGCAAGACAAAATGTCACAACTTTTTACCAAGTCCAATTGAAAACGTTTGACTTTGCCAGGTAAATTAGTGGAAAAGTACCTCTTTTCTTTTTCAATTGTATAAACACACCTCAGAGAACGACCACATTGACCGTCATTAACACACAGTAGCATAGTAGGCCTAAATAGTCATTAAAGATAATTTTGTTTCATTGCAAATTCCAGACTATAAGCCCCTACTTTTTTGCTACGCTTTGATCTTTTGTAAAACAGTGAGGATAATTTATGGGTTTATTCCAAACCCAACTATTGGGTTAAATTATTTAACCCAAAAGTTGAGTTATGCTAACTCAATGTCAGTTTATTCATAACCCAACTATTGGGTTTTAATTATTTAACCCAAAAGTTGAGTTATGCTAACTAAATGTTGGTTTATTCATAACCCAACTCTTGGGTTTAATTTATTTAACCCAAAAGTTGAGTTATGCTAACTAAAGGTTGGTTTATTCATAACCCAACTCTTGGGTTTAATTTATTTAACCCAAAAGTTGAGTTATGCTCACTACATTGCTGGGTTGATTTTTTTTAAACCCAAAAGTTGAGTTATGCTAACTAAATGTTGGTTTATTCATAACCCAAATATTGGGTTTATTTTATTTAACCCAGAAGTTGATTTATGCTCACTACCATTTGGGTTTATTCCAAACCCAACTATTGGGTTTTAATTATTTAACCCAAAAGTTGAAATATGCTAACTAAATGTTGGTTTATTCATAACCCAACTCTTGGGTTTAATTTATTTAACCCAAAAGTTGAGTTATGCTCAATTAATTGCTGGGTTGATTTTTTCAAACCCAAAAGTTGAGTTATGCTAATTAAATGTTGGTTTATTCATAACCCAAATATTGGGTTTATTTTATTTAACCCAAAAGTTGATTTAGGCTCACTACCATGTAGGTTTATTCCCAACCCGACTATTGGGTTGAATTATTAAACCCAAAATTTGAGATATGCTAACTCAATGTTGGTTTATTCATAACCCAACTATTGGGCTGAATTAGATTTATTAATATATTATTAATATTTCATATTTTTTTAAATATTTTATAACATGTTGCATTCTATTAATCAAGCTTTTTACGGATCATGTTAAACTCTTTAAGTTAAATTTTTTTTATTAATTCTTAATATTTTTCATTTTATTTGTTACAATTGTTGCGACGAATATTCTCTCAATGATATGTTTTTTTTAAATAAATTATTGATATATTATTTATATTTAATTTTTGCGTGTATTTTATAATTAATCCGGCTTTTTTTACTGATTATGTTACAATCTTTAGGTTTTTAATTTCTTTTATCACTTTTTAGTATTTTAATTTTATTTATTACTATTATTATTAGTAATATTCTCTTAATGATATGTTTTTTTAGTATGAATTATTAATGTTTTATTTATATTTTATTTTTTGCGTTTATTTTCTAATAAGATGCATACTATTAATCAGGCTTTTACTGATCATGTTAAACAGTTTTTAAGTTTTTAATTTTTTACTATTTTTCAATTATTAAATTGTATTCATTATTTTTATTATTTTTAAAATTAATATTCTCTCAATGATATGTATTTTGGTTTTTAGAATATTTTATTTTTGCGTGTATTTTAAAATATGTTGCATACTATTAAACAAGCTTTTTATTGATAATGTTAAATTCTTTAGGTTTTAATTTTTTTTTATTACTTTTTAAAATTTGTATTTGTATTTATTACTATTATTATGACGGGAATTCCCTCAATGATATGTTTTTAAATAAATGACTAATATATTCTTTGCATTTTATTTTTGCATGTATTTTATAATATGTTGCATACTATTAATCAAGCTTTTTAGTGATCATGTGAAACTCCTTAGGTTTTTAATTTTTATTACTTTTTAATATTTTTCATTTCATTACTTTTATTATGACGAAAATTCTCACAATGATATGTTTTTAAAAAAATAAATTCTCAATACATTATTTATATATTTTTTGCGTATATTTTATAAAATGTTGCATACTATTAATCAAGTTTTGTTGTTTTTAAGTTTTAAATATTTTTATTTATTATTTTTATTCAAAATTTAATTTATTACTATTATGAGTAATATTCTCTCAATTATTTTAAATAATTTAATAATATACTATTTATATTTTATTTTTGCGTATATATCATAATATGTTGCATACTATTAATCAAGCTTTTTACTGATCTTGTGAAACGCCTTAGGGTTTAAATTTTTTATAACTTTTAAATATTTTCTATTCTATTTTTTACCATTCTTATGACGAAATTTCTCTCAATTATATGTTTTTTTTAAAATAAATTATTAATACACTATTTATATATATTTTTGCGTATATTTTATAATATGTTGCATACTATTAATCAGGCTTTTTTTACTGATCATGGTAAACTATTTAGGTTTTAATTTTTTTATTACTTTTTAATATTTTTAATTGTATTTATTACTATCGTTATGACGAATATTATCTCAATTATATTTAAAAAAATAATAATAATATCTTTTATTTTTCCGTATAATTTATAACATGTTTCATACTATTTTTTTAGATGGCGTTAATTTGAGTTATTCTTAGAGGCATGTGTGTTTTTACTCTTCTTTTTTGTGAATGAAAAGTGCTACATAAATACAGCGCCTACAATAACAATATCACTAATACTTGGTTAATATTCAGGCTTTTCGAGGTCTAATAATGTAAAATCATTAGCTGCATTGTTAGCCACTTTTTTTTAAATCATAAAATCCCCCCCAAAAAGTGCAGTTCCCCTTTAAGTGGACCTCAGGAAGTTTTAAAAACATTTTTTTTTAGAGGGAATGAGAGCCGACGCTCATTGGCTACCATCCTTGCATTGTAACAGAAATAAAACTGCTGGCTCAGCACTTTTCTGTCGCGCACTTGAAAGAGTTGGCCAACAAACGGTAGACCCGTGGGTTTTCTGACCCAAAGTGGACCTCCGAATGTTCCGCCCAAAAGCTACAAGCGGCGGCGATGTCTCAACAAGACTCGCATTAACCTTCCCGCCATTCTCTTCCCGCCCCCCTTCTTCTCGTGGCGCTCGCCTGCTTTGAAGCACTTCCGTTTAACCTTCATTTAACTTTTGAGTCACGCGCTCCCCAGCGAGCCGTCCTGACAGCGTTAGAAGTGGGGAAAAAAGGCCCCGGGGCCAGAGATGGCGTCTCAGCACATCTGTCGGCGCCGAAGTGGAGACGTTAGTTACACGGAAATATTCTGTAAAACAGTGTCTGTGACGAGGCAGTAAAACGGCTGCTCAAACAAAACAGAAGTCATGGTTAATGACTTTGTTACTATTGTTATGACTGATATTCCCTCAATGAGATGTTTTTTAAAAATTAATTATTATTTATATTTTATTTTTGCATATATTCTATATGTTGCATACTATTAATCAGGCTTTTTACTGATTGTGTTAAACTCTTTAAGTTTTTATTTTTGTATTAATTTTTAATATTTTGCAATTTATTTATTACTATTATTATGACGGATATTCTCTCAATATGTTAAAAAAAATAAAAAAAACAATATTCTATTTATATTTTATTTTTGCATGTATTTTATAATATATTGTATACTATTAATCAATCTTTTCACTGATCATGTTAAACTACTTAGGTTTTTAATTCTTTATTTAATTATTTTCATTATTTTTTATTTTCATTATTAATAATATTATGGCAAAGATTCCCTCAAAGATACGTTTAAAAAAAAAAAAAAAAAAAGATTATTATATTATTTATATTTTATTTTTGCGTGTATTTTGGAATATGTTGCATAGTATTAATCAAGCTTTTTACTGATCATGTTAAACTATTTAGGTTTTTAATTAATGATTTATTTATTTTCATTATTTTGTATCTTAATTTTACAAATATTATGACAAAGATTCCCTCAATTTGTTTAAAAAAAAAAGGATCATTATATTATTTATTTTTTATTTTTGCATGTATTTTATAATATGTTGCGTTCTATTAATCAAGCCTTTTACTGATCATGTTAAACTATTTTGGTTTTTAATTATTTATTTATTTATTTTCATTATTTTTTATTTTATTTATTACTATTATTATGATAAAAATTCCCTCAATGATATGTTTTAAAAAAAATAAATGATTAATATATTATTTATATTTGCATGTATTTTATAATATGTTGCATACTATTAATCAGGCTTTTTACTGATCATGTTAAACTCTTAAGGTTTTAAAATTTTAATTACCTTTTAATATTTCCAATTTTATTTATTACTATTATCACAACGAATATTCTGTCAATGATATGTTTTTTTAGAATAAATTATTAACATATTATTTATATTTATACATTCAGGAGTAGAAAAGTTAGCTCACGCCAACAAACGCACTTTTTCATACTTTTAAATAAACGTAAATCTAGTGTACTTTTCCGGTTATAGAGCGCATTGGTCTATAAGTCGCACCTTAGGTATTTTGTTCATATAAGCAGCAGAAATATATACGTTGTGAAACGAGTTATTCACAGAAATATTCTGTAAAAAACGATGTCAGTGACAAGGCAGTAAAACGGTGGCTCAAACAAAACAGAAGTCATGTTCATGTCATTTTTTTTTACTATTGTTATGACGAATATTCCCTCAATTAGATGTTTTTTTTTTTAAATGAATGATTGATATGTTCATATATATTTTATTTTTGCGTTTATTTTATAACATGTTGCATACTATTAATCAGGCTATTTAGTCTTTAGGTTTTACATTTTTTTCATTACTTTTTAAAATTTAAACATTTATTTATTACTAGTAGTATGACAAATATTCTCCATGATATGTTTTTTTAAAATAGATTATTATATTATTTATATTTATATATTCAGGAGTAGAAAGGTTAGCTCATGCCAACAAATGCCCTTTTTCACACTTTTCAATAAACTTATATGACCTACCCTACTTTCCGACTATAGAGCGGCATAGGTATACAAGTCCCACCTTAGGGATTTTTTTTCATATATAAGCCACAGATACGTTAAGAAATTAGTTATTCACCGGGAAATATACTGTAAAAAAAAAACGGTGTCTGTGATAAGGCAGTAAAACGGGGGCTCTAACAAAACAGAAGTCATGGTCATGACTTTATTATCCTTGTTATGACGAATATTCCCTCAATGAGATGTTTTTTTTAAATAAATTATTTTCGTATTATTTATATTTAATTTTTGTGTATATTTTACAATATATTGCATACTATTGATCAGTTTTTTACGTTTTTAATTTTTTATTACTTTTGATATTTTACATTTATTTTAAACTATTATCATGACAAATATCTCAATGATATGTTTTTTTAGAAAAAAATTATTATTATATCGTTTATAATGATATATTCAGGTTGAGAAAAGTTAGCTCACGCCAACAAATGCACTTTTTCACACTTTTCAATAAACGTATTCAACCTAGCGTACCTTCCCGACTGTAGATCGCATCAGTATATAAGTCGCACCTTAGGGATTTTTATCATACATAAGTCCCAAATATATGTACGTTGTGAAATTAGTTATTTACACGGAAATATTCTGTTAAACGTTGTCTTTGACAAGGCAGTAAAACAGTTGCTCAAACAAAACAGAAGTCATGGTGATGACTTTATCACTATTAATATGACGAATATTGCCTCAACTAAATGTTAAAAAAAAATAAAATTATTACTATATCATTTATATTTTATTTTTTGCATATATTTTATAATATGTTGCATACTATTAATCAGGCATTTTACTCTTTAGGTTTTAATTTTTTCTATTACTTTTTAATATTTTAAATTATACTTATTACTATTGTCAAGACGAATATTCTCTCAATGATATGTTTTTTTAAAATAAATTATTAATGTATTATTTAGCTTTATATATTCAGGAGTAGAAAAGTTAGCTCACGCCAACAAATGCACTTTTTCACACTTTTCAATAACCGTATTTAACATAGCCTACCTTCCCGACTATGGAGCGCTTTGGTATATACGTCGCACCTCAGGATTTTTTTTCATATATAGGCCGCAAATATTTAACACTTATTTACACTGACATATTCTGTAAAAAAACGCTGTCTGTAACAAGGCAGTAAAACGACTGCTCAAACAAAACAGAAGTCAGTGTCATGACGTTATTATTATTGTTATGACGAATAATCCCTCAATGAGATGTTTTTTTTAAATAAATTATTTTTATATTATCTATATTTAATTTTTTTGTATATTTTACAATGTATTGCATACTATTAATCAGGCTTTTTACTGATCGTGTTAAACATTTTCCGTTTTTATTTTTTTATTACTTTTAATATTTTAATTTTTTTAATACTATTATCATGACAAATATTATCTCAATGATGTTGAATTGAATTGAATTATATTTATATAGCGCTTTTCTCTAGTGACTCAAAACGCTTTACATAGTGAAACCCAATATCTAAGTTACATTTAAACCAGTGTGTGAGGCACTGGGAGCCGGTGGGTAAAGTGTCTTGCCCAAGGACACAACGGCAGTGACTAGGATGGCGGAAGCGGGAATCGAACCTGCAACCCTCAGGTTGCTGGCACGGCCACTCTACCAACCGGTTAGGGTTAGGGTTAGAAATAAATTATTATTAGATTGTTTATAATTATATATTCAGGATTAGAAAAGTTAGCTCACGCCAACAAATGCACTTATTCACACTTTTCAATAAACGTATTCAACCTTGCGTACCTTCCCAACTATAGATCGCATCGGTATATAAGTCGCACCTTAGGGATTTTTTTCATATACAAGTCCCAGATATATTTATATATATATATACGTTGTGAAATGAGTTATTTACGCGGAAATATTTTGTTAAACGTTGTCTGTGACAAGGCAGTAAAACGGTTGCTCAAACAAAACAGAAGTCATGGTCATGACTTTATTACTATTAATATGACAAATATTCCCTCAACTAAATGTTTTTAAAAAAATAAATTATTAATATATTATTTATATTTAATTTTTTGCATATATTTTATGATATGTTGCATACTATTAATCAGGCTTTTTACTCTTTAGGTTTTAATTTTTTTTTTACTTTTTAATATTTTAAATCGTATTTATTACTATTGTCAAGACGAATATTCTCTCAATGATATGTTTTTTTAAAATAAATTATTATTATATTATTTATATTTATATATTCAGGATTAGAAAAGTTAGCTCAGGCCAACAAATGCACTTTTTCACACTTTTCAATAAACGTATAGATCGCATTGGTATATAAGTCGCACCTCAGGAATTTTTTTTCCGTATATAAGCCGCAGATATTTAACAGTTATTTTCACGGACATATTCTGTAAAAAACGCTGTCTGTAACAAGGCAGTAAAACGGCTGCTCAAACAAAACAGAAGTCATGGTCATGACTTTATTATTATTGTTATGACGAATATCTCCTCAATGATATGTTTTCTTTAAATAAATTATTATTTATATTTTATTTTTGTGCATATTTTACAATATGTTGCATACTATTAAGCGTTTTACCGACCGTGTTAAACTCTTTTTATTTTTTATTACTTTTTAATATTTAAAATTGTATTTATTACTATTATGATGACGAATATTCTCTCAACGATACTTAAAAAAAAAGTTAATATATTATTTATATTAATATATTCAGGAGTAGAAAAGTTAGCAGTGCTAACCGATGAGCTAAATGCCACGGGGGGGCTGTCGAATGATTGTCCGGCATAGCTCTTAAGGCGTTAGGAAGCGAGTCGAACCCAACGTGGTGGCCTGTTTTAGCATCGCGTGACATCATAAATAAAAAGAATGAGACGAGGCTACTAACGAGCACAAATAAACCAATCAGGCTGCTTAATGGCATTTCCGGCACAGGTAATTACACGCTCATGTACACGAGCATGTAGGCACTAATTACTGCAGTGTGTCATCAGAGCAGCTCATGTACACGAGCATGTAGATACTAATTACTTGGCTTTCCGTCCTCACCTCTAACGTCTAATTGCGGATTTTTACTGCCGCTAATGCTGTTATTACACTTCAAAGGCTTTCGGTTCGGCGTGATTGGTGTTTGTGACGAGTGGGGGAGGGGCCGAAAAAAAATGCCGCCTGGCGCCGGTTGGGAGTTGGAGCGCCAGGATCCGCTCGCTGGCTTTGATCACTGACGTCGAGCTACCTGTAATCTCCATGACTCTGCACGCGGACAACGCACCGTTTTCTGAGCGTCACGTCATGAAAACGCTCAAACGTGATCTCAGGTCACTTGTGTGTGTGTGTGTGTGTGTGTGTGTATATACAAACCCCGTTTCCATATGAGTTGGGAAATAGTGTTCGATGTAAATATAAACAGAATACAATGACTTGCAAATCCTTTTCAACCCATTTTCAGTTGAATGCACTTCAAAGACAAATAATCATTTACTTAGAATTTTACGGCTGCAACACGTGCCAAAGTAGTTGGGAAAGGGCATGTTCACTACTTTGTTACATCACCTTTTCTTTTAACAACACTCAATAAACGTTTGGGAACTGAGAAAACTAATTGTCGAAGCTTTGAAAGTGGAATTCTTTCCCATTCTTGTTTTATGTAGAGCTTCAGTTGTTCAAAAGTCCGGGGTCTCCGCTGTCGTATTTTCCGCTTCATAATGCACCACACATTTTCAATTGGCGACACTGCAGGACTGTAGGCGGGCCAGGAACGTACCCGCACTTTTTTACTACGAAGCCAAACTGTTGTAACACGTAGCTTGGCATTTTCTTGTTGAAATAAGCAGGGGCGTCCATGATAACGTTGCTTGGATGGCAACATATGTTTCCCAAAACCTGTATGGACCTTTCAGCATGAATGGGGCCTTCACAGATGTGTAAGTTACCCATGCCTTGGGCACTAATACACCCCCATACCATCACAGATGCTGGCTTTTCAATTTTGCACCTATAACAATCCGGATGGTTCGTTTCCTCTTTGTTCAGGAGGACACAGTTTCCAAAAGAACACTTTTTCACTTTGCATGAGTCCGTCTTGGATGATCTCGGGCCCAGAGAAGCCGGCGGCGTTTCTGGATGTTGTTGATAAATGGCTTCTACTTTGCATATAATAGAGCTTTAACTTGCACTTACAGATGTAGCGACCAACTGTATTTAGTGACAGTGGTTTTCTGAAGTGTTCCTGAGCCCTTGTGGTGATATCCTTTAGAGATTGATGTCGGTTTTTGATACAGTGTCGTCTGAGGGATGGAAGGTCACGGTCATTCAATGCTGGTTTCCGGTCATGCCGCTTACGTGGAGTGATTTCTCCAGATTCTCTGAACCTTTTGATGATATTATGGACCGTAGATGTTGAAATCCCTAAATTTCTTGCAATTGCACTTTGAGAAATGTTGTTCTTAAACTGTTTGACTATTTGCTCACGCAGTTGTGGACAAAGGGGTGTACTTCGCCCCATCCTTTCTCGTGAAAGCATTTCTTGGGAAGCTGCTTTTATACCCAATCATGGCACCCACCTGTTCCCAATTAGCCTGCACATTCCTCAACTTTATCAGTATTTATCGCCACCTTTCCCAACTTCTTTGTCACGTGTTGCTGGCATGAAATTCTGAAGTTAATGATTATTTGCAAATTATCAGTTTGAACATCAAATATGTTGTCTTTGTAGCATATTCAACTGAATATGGGTTGAAAATGATTCCGTTTATATTTATATCTAACACAATTTCCCAACTCATATGGAAACGGGGTTTGTATATTTGTATGTACCGTATTTTTCGGACTATAAGTCGCAGTGTTTTTCATAGTTGCGACTTATACTCAGGAGCGACCTATGTGTGAAATTATTAACACATTACCGTAAAATATCAAATAATATTATTTAGCTCATTCACGTAAGAGACTAGACCAGGGGTGCCCACACTTTTTCTGCAGGCGAGCTACTTTTCAATTGACCAACTCGAGGGGATCTACCTCATTTATATATATCATTTATATTTATTTATTTATGAAAGAGACATTTTTGTAAACAAGTTAAATGTGTTTAATGATAATACAAGCATGTGTAACACATATAGATGTCTTTCTTTCACGAAGACAAGAATATAAGTTGGTGTATTACCTGATCCTGATGACTTGCATTCATTGGAATCAGACAGTAATGATGATAACGCCTACATTTTCAAATGGAGGAGAAAAAAAGTTATCCTTTCTGTACAATACCACATGAAAGTGGTTGGTTTTTGGCATCTAATTCATCCAGCTTCCATACACTTTACAAGAAAAACATTGGCGGCAAATTCCGTAGCTTGCTTGATTGACATTCACGGCACCCGAGGGTCTTGTGAGATGATGCTGGCTGCTGCCAGTTCATTATTATGAAAAAATGACAGAGAGGAAGGCGAGAAACACTTTTTATTTCAACAGACTTTCGCGCCGTCCCTTCCGTCAAAACTCTAAAGGCCGACTGCACATTTCCTATCTTCACAATAAAAGCCCTGCTTCATGCTGCCTGCGCTAACAAAATAAGAGTCTCGGAAAGCTGGCGTGCACAAGTGATGTGCACGCCAGCTTTCTGAGGGATCGCTTGTGCACGCCAGTTTTCCGAGACTCTGTATTTAGTTAGCGCAGGCAGCATGAAGCAGGGCTTTTATTGTGAAGATAGGAAATGTGCAGTCGGCCTTTAGAGTTTTGACGGAAGGTACGGCGCGAGAGTCTGTTGAAATAAAAAGTGTGTCTTGCCTTCCTCTCGGTCATTTTTTAATAATAATGATCTTGCAGCAGCCAGCGTCATCTCACAAGACCCTCCGGTACCGTGAATGTTTGGTGAAGATTGATGATCACAAATTTTTAGGTCTATTTTTTTTAAAAGCCTGGCTGGAGATCGACTGACACACCCCCCGCGGTCGACTGGTAGTTCGCGATCGACGTAATGGGCACCCCTGGACTAGACATATAAGATTTCATGGGATTTGTCGATTAGGAGTGACAGATTGTTTGGTAAAGGTATAGCATGTTCTATATGTTATAGTTATTTGAATGACTCTTACCATAATATGTTACGTTAACATACCAGGCACCTGTCGCACCGCGCTGAGGGATGTCTTGTCTTGGGTTTTTCTGTCTTATGCTTTGCATGTTTTAATTTGAAAAGTAACTTTCCTCTCGTTTTCAGGTCACTTGCCCTTCCTTTTGTGTCATCAGTCTGACGCCATCCCTGTTCTCTGATAGTTTCCAGCTGTTCCCTATTACCTTCATGTGTTCTATAAGCTCACTCCTTCCTTTGTTCTGTGCCAGATTGTCTCGTTTGTTTGTGCTCTCTAGCATCCATGTCCTTGTCCATGCCTTACCTTGTCTCGTGCTTATGTCCCTTGATCCTGAACCCCCTTTGTGAATATTTTGAGTTTTCCTTTCTTCCTCCTCAGCAAAGTGATTTTGATTGTTTCGTTATTCAGCCACAGTGGTAAGTTTCAGTTAAAATTTTTTCATTCATTCCTCAACTTTTTGAGTGACTATTTTTGTTAAAACTTTGTTAGATTAGGTAGTGTAGAAATGTTCATAGCTGTTGTTTTGGTCCTCCTGTTGGAGCGTTTTTTTGTGAAATTATTTTATAGCATATACGTCATCAATTATAGTTCGTCTTTACTTTTGTGTTTTCCTCCGTTCGGAGTGATTTTCGGTCGTTCCTTCTTTTTCTGGAGTAGTTTTTTTTGTGTGATTATAGATAGATATTTCTTGACTTAAAAGGAAGTTGTCAAAATAAAAGCCTGTCTAAATTCCCAACTCTGCATTTGAGTACAATCCTTTTACCAAGCGTGACAGCACTTTCTCAGTTGGTTATTTATGCCTCATATGTTCACTATTCTTTATTTATTTTAAATTGCCTTTCAAATGTCTATTCTTGGTGTCGGGTTTTATCAAATACATTGCCCCAAAAAATGCGACTTATACTCCAGGGCGACCTATATGTTTTTTTCCTTCTTTATTATCATGCATTTTCGGCAGGTGCGACTTATACTCCGGAGCGACTTATACTCCGAAAAATGCGGTATATAAAATATATATACATATTTATACATATATACATACATATATATAGACATATGCATATACTGTATATATATATATATATATAATTGTATGTGTGTGCGTGTGTATATATTTTTTCTCTTGAGGATGTTTTAAATTGGACACTGACGTAAAAAAAAAATTATATTAATACAAAATTTTAATAAAGCATTACATCAGTCATGATAAAGAGAAGCTAGTACTGAAATGTATTCTTTTTTAAATATCATTGTAAAAAAATACAACAACAAGGTCGTTATGCAAACACACTCACCTTTAAAAGGGAAAACTGCATTCATTTATTTCATGCTCATTTCAAGTGGAGAGAGGAATATAAAATATGAAAATACGATATTCTTGCTGCAGTCGTTTCCCTTTCCAGAAAGTTATATCACCCTCCTCTCATTTTCCAAACGGCAAAGCATCCCGATGGAGACAAACACGGTTGGCTCAATGACTACTTCCTTTATTGCGCCTTAATTAAAAGTTTGCAAACGACTTGCCAATTACAGGTGGTTGATGAATATGGAGATATGCTGAGCGGGTCATTTACTCCGAGAGGCAGGAAGTGCATTGTTGTTGTTCCCTTTTTCGTCCTTGATGAACCGGTCCTGGCGTCCTCCGAGGACCAGCTGGCGAGTAATACTATCACAAGCATTCAATTAGACCTCATCGCCAACGCAATGGCCATGACTGAACTGGTCCCGCAGCACGGCCACAGGTTGGACCAGGTCATTGTTTTGCGAGTCATTAGTAAGTCTCAAGTCTTTGCCCTCGAGCCTTAAGTCAGGACTGGAAGGTCTCAAGTCATGTCCCAAGTCAAAGTTAAAGTTAAAGTAGCAATGATTGGCACAGACACGCTAAGTGTGGCGTAATTATTCTCTGCATTTGACCCATCACCCTTGATCACCCCCTGGGAGGTGAGGGGAGCAGTGAGCAGCAACGATGGCCACGCCCGGGAATCATTTTTGCTGATTTAACCCCCAATTCCAACCCTTTATGCTGAGTGCCAAGCAGGAAAGAAATTAGTCTCATTTTTATAGTCTTTGGTATGACTTGGTTCGGAGTTTGAACTCACAACCTACCGATCTCAGGGCGTACAATAACCACTAGTCCTGCATTTTGGTAAGTTTTGAGTCCTGTTTACCACAGACTAATATATTTACAAACATTTTGTATGTGTCAGGGGGTGGTTTTTGGGGTGTTTGTTTTCCCGAGGTGCAAGTAAATACACGATTTTATTTAAAAGGCCTACTGAAACCCACTACTACCCACCACACAGTCTGATAGTTTATATATCAATGATGAAATCTTAACATTGCAACACATGCCAATACGGCCGGTTTAGTTTACTAAATTGCAATTTTAAATGGCAATTTGTTCAATGACTTATGGAGACGTCAAAGAAGAAAACTGTTGATGGGAAGCGGTGTATTGCGACCGGCTGTAGCAACACAAACACAGCCGGTGTTTCATTGTTTACATTCCCAAAAGATGACAGTGAAGCTTTACTATGGAACAGAGCGGTCACAATGACTCAACCGGCAGGTTTTGGTGAGAAAATGTTGGTAATAAGTTGGCTCTTACCGTAGACATGAGCGGAGAGCTTGCGTTGATCCTCCTGCACCTGTCAAAGAGGCCGATTTAGTTTACTAAATTGCAATTTTAAATTTCGCGCGGAAGTATCCTGCTAAAACGTCGCGGTATGATGACATTTTGTTCCAGCACCGTTCACAGCTATAAGTCGTCTGTATTTATCGCATAATTCCACAGTATTATGGACACCTGTGTTGCTGAATCTTTTGCAATTTGTTCAATGAACAATGGAGACGTCAAAGAAGAAATCTGTAGACGGGAAGCGGTGTACTGCGGCCGGCTTTAGCAACACAAACACATCCAGTGTTTCATTCTTTACATTCCCGAAAGATGACGGTGAAGCTTTACTATGGAACAGAGCGGTCAAGCGAATATGGTTCTCTACCACATGTCAACCGGCAGGTTTCGGTGAGAAAATGGTGGTAATAAGTTGGCTCTTACCGTAGACATGAGCGGAGAGCTTGCGTCGTCCTGCTCCTGTCAAAGAGGCCGGTTTAGTTTACTAAATTGCAATTTTAAATTTCGCGCGGAAGTATCCTGCCAAAACGTTGCGGTATGATGACATTTTGTTCCAGCACCGTTCACAGCTATAAGTCGTCTGTTTTTAATCGCATAATTCCACAGTATTATGGACACCTGTGTTGCTGAATCTTTTGCAATTTGTTCAATGAACAATGGAGACGTCAAAGAAGAAAGCTGTAGATGGGAAGCGGTGTATTGCGGCCGGCTTTAGCAACACAAACACAGCCGGTGTTTCATTGTTTACATTCCCGAAAGATGACGGTGAAGTTTTACTATGGAACAGAGCAGTCAAGCGAACATGGTTCTCTACTACATGTCATCAGGGCAACATACGACACTCTCCCGAGCCCGAAAAACCTCCACCAATGGCTTGGCACCGAACAATCCTGCGAACTCTGCGGGACCATCAATGCCTCACTTCAGCATGTTCTGTCAGGCTGCAAAATGGTTCTGACACAGGGTCGGCTCAGATGGCGGCACGACCAAGTACTCAACAAGCTGGCAGAGGTGCTGGAGAAAAGTCGGCAGGAGGCAAACAACCAGAGTCCAGCAGAACGCCAATGCAGGATCCACTTCCAAAGGCAGGGGGAACCTGTGACACATTCCAGCAAGAGACCACCCGCCAAATTGTTAACACCAGGGACAGCGTGGAAAATGGAAATGGACCTTGGTAGGCAGCTACAGTTCCCACAGGAGATATGCAGCACCACCTTAAGACCAGATGTGGTGCTGTGGTCTGAAGCTGTGAAGTCAGTAGTACTGATTGAGCTGACAGTGCCATGGGAGGAGGGACTGGAAGCTGCTTACGAGAGAAAGAAGGCAAAATACGCCGACCTGGTCACAGAGTGTAGAGAAAGTGGATGGAGTGTGAGGCTGTATCCAGTGGAGGTGGGAGCCAGAGGCTTTGTGGGCGGGACAACACCACCCCTGCTCAGGGACTTGGGACTGCGTGGGGCCACCCTGAGCAGATCCACCAAGGAGCTTTCAGAAGCAGCAGAGAAAGCTAGCCTCTGGCTCTGGCTGAAACGATGTGACAAGGCTTGGGGAGCAACATCTAAGTAGGTTTTGCTGCAGGGGGTGTCAGGGAGACGTCCCTGTTCACTGCTCCGCCACCGGGAGATGTTCTGGGCTAAGGGGCGAAACATCAATGAGAGGTGGTACCCAGCTGAAGACCCTGCAGCAAAACCTTTTCTGGTATGCGGTCAGGCTTAGGCCTGGCTCAAGGAAGAGGACGCCCCTGCCATGCACAGTCCACCACAGGCACCGGTGGAGGTGCGACAGGCCTAAGGCCCGGCAGCAAGACCACCTTGCTGTAATTAAAAAAAAAACAAAAAAAACCGGCAGGTTTTGGTGAGAAAATGGTGGTAATAAGTTGGCTCTTACCGTAGAGATGAGCGGAGAGCTTGCGTCGCTCCTCCTGCACCTGTCAAAGAGGCCGGTTTAGTTTACTAAATTGCAATTTTAAATTTCGCGCGGAAGTATCCTGCTAAAACGTCGCGGTATGATGACATTTTGTTCCAGCACCGTTCACAGCTATAAGTCGTCTGTATTTATCGCATAATTCCACAGTATTATGGACCTCTGTGTTGCTGAATCTTTTGCAATTTGTTCAATGAACAATGGAGACGTCAAAGAAGAAAGCTGTAGACGGGAAGCGGTGTACTGCGGCCGGCTTTAGCAACACAAACACATCCAGTGTTTCATTCTTTACATTCCCGAAAGATGACGGTGGAGCTTTACTATGGAACAGAGCGGTCAAGCGAATATGGTTCTCTACCACATGTCAACCGGCAGGTTTCGGTGGCGCAGGCCCACCGGAGAGGATGGTGGTGGCGCTCCCTGCTGCTGGCCCACCGGAGGGGATGGTGGTGGCGCCCCCTGCTGCTAGCCCACTGGAATGCGTGGTGGAGTCTGCTGGCCCACCTGTGTGCGTGGTGGAGTCTGCTGGCCCACCGGAGTGCGTGGCGGAGTCTGCTGGCCCACCACGGTGCGTGGTGGAATCTGCTGGCCCACCACGGTGCGTGGTGGAGTCTGCTGGCCCACCGGAGTGCGTGGTGGAGTCTGCTGGCCCACCGGAGTGCGTGGTGGAGTCTGCTGGCCCACCGGAGTGCGTGGTGGAATCTGCTGGCCCACCGGAGTTCGTGGTGGAGTCTGCAGGCTCACCGCAGTGCGTGGTGGAGTCTGCTGGCCCACCGCAGTGCGTGGTGGAGTCTGCTGGCTCACCAGAGTGCGTGGTGGAGTCTGCTGGCCCACCGGAGTGCGTGGTGGAGTCTGCTGGCCCACCGGAGTGCGTGGTGGAGTCTGCTGGCCCACCGGAGTGCGTGGTGGAGTCTGCTGGCTCACCGGAGTGCGTGGTGGAGTCTGCTGGCCCACCGGAGTGCGTGGTGGAGTCTGCTGGCCCACCGGAGTGCGTGGGGGAGTCTGCTGGCCCACCGGAGTGCGTGGTGGAGTCTGCAGGCTCACTGGAGTGCGTGGTGGAGTCTGCTGGCCCACCGGAGTGCGTGGTGGCGCCGTAGGTTGCAGGCCCACCGGAGATGATGGCGCCGTAGGTTGCAGACCCACCAGACGTGATGGCGCCATAGATTTCAGACCCACCGGAGGTGATGGTGGCGTCTGCTGGCCCACCGAAGATGATGGCGCCGTCTGTTGCAGACCAACTGGGACGCGAAGCAGCTGTGCCTCCTCCTCTGCACAGCTACTAATAGCCCCCCCCCCCCTCAAGGGACAGATCCAAGACGTCCCCCGAGAAGCCAACATAGGACAGGGATGGGTGGGAGGGATTGCAAAATGATGCAAAGTGTTTCCTCGATTTGTCCATTAATTCTAAAACTTTGTTCAGCCTCTCCGACATAGACAACAACTCTACGGGGTTCAAATTTGGCTGGATTATCCTGTCAAAGTTTGTTTGTGACGAACCCCAAGACAAAGAGACGGAGGCAGGCATTGAACAGGAAAACATGATTTGAATAAAATTGTCAAGTCAAAGTACAGAGCAGCACAAACACCACTGAGTTGTAGAGCACACTCCAGGCCTGAAGGGGCAACAGTGAGAGCTGAGGGCTGAACATCTCCACCTGCTTCCAACAGATTGGCTGGATTGAGTTCACCTGCTCACAGCACATGCTCAAAAATGTTTGAGTTCCAGTCAGTCACCACTTTTTGACATGCTGCTAAGAGGAAGGATGGCAGCTCCTGTGTGGACTCAGAAGACGCAACTGGTGAGAAAACCAAACAAAATAGGTGCTTGTTTGGACTGAGGGGAATGTTTAAAGGGGAACATTATCACAATTTCAGAAGGGTTAAAACCAATAAAAATCAGTTCCCAGTGGCTTCTTTTATTTTTCGAAATTTTTTTCAAAATTTTACCCGTCCCGGAATATCCCTAAAAAATACTTTAAAGTGCTTGATTTTCGCTATTTGCTTAAGCCACTGTCCATTTCCCTGTGACGTCACATAGCGATTCCAATACAAACAATGGCGAATAGCACAGCAAGATATAGCGACATTAGCTCGGATTCAGACTCGGATTTCAGCGTCTTAAGCGATTAAAAAGATTACGCATGTATTGAAACAGATGGTTGGAGTATGGAGGCAGATAGCAAAAATGAAATTGAAAAAGAAACTGAAGCTATTGAGCGAATAGCTATTGACGCTATTTGGCCATCTTTGCGTTAGCATCGCCGGTAAAATGTGCAGACCAACTGATCAGGACTTTCGCATTGACGCTGGATCAACTTAAATCCGTCGATCGGTAAGTGTTTGTTTCGCATTAAATGTGGGTGGAAGGAAACGCTGGATGTAAATATAGTTTCAAATGTACATACAGGTAGCCTAAATAGCATGTTAGCATCGATTAGCTGGCAGTCATGCCGCGACCAAATATGTCTGACTAGCACATAAGTCAATAACATCAACAACACTCACCTTTGTGATTTCGTTGAATTTATCGTTGGGAATGCATCTGCTTTGAGTGTCGCAGGATATCCACACATTCTTGTCATCTCTGTGCCATCTCTGTCGTAGCATCGGTGCGGCATCTTCAGTAATGCGGACGTTGTACGGATCCGTTGTGGTGAGGAAGGAACTGAGCCGGAAGGCAAAGCTCTCAATTTACCGGTCGATCTACGTTCCCATCCTCACCTATGGTCATGAGCTTTGGGTCATGACCGAAAGGATAAGCTCACGGGAACAAGCGGCCGAAATGAGTTTCCTCCGCCGTGTGGCGGGGCTCTCCCTTAGAGATAGGGTGAGAAGCTCTGCCATCCGGGAGGAACTCAAAGCAAAGCCGCTGCTCCTTCACATCGAGAGGAGCCAGATGAGTGGGTTCGGGCATCTGGTCAGGATGCCACCCGAACGCCTCCCTAGGGAGGTGTTTAGGGCACGTCCAACCGGTAGGAGGCCACGGGGAAGACCCAGGACACGTTGGGAAGACTATGTCTCCCGGCTGGCCTGGGAACGCCTCGGGATCCCCCGGGAAGAGCTAGACGAAGTGGCTGGGGAAAGGGAAGTCTGGGTTTCCCTGCTTAGGTTGTTGCCCCCGCGACACGACCTCGGATAAGCGGAAGAAGATCGATGGATGTACATACAGGTAGCCTAAATAGCAAGTTAGCATCGATAAGCTGGCAGTCATGCCGCGACCAAATATGTCTGATGAGCACATAAGTCAATAACATCAACAACACTCACCTTTGTGATTTCGTTGAATTTATCGTTGGGAATGCATCTGCTTTGAGTGTCGCAGGATATCCACACATTCTAGTCATCTCTGTGCCATTTCTGTCGTAGCATCGCCGGTAAAAACCAAACGAGCGACTTCTGCATCTCTTGACACTGGAGCAACTTAAATCCGTCGATTGCTAAGTGTTTGTTTGGCATTAAATGTGGATGGAGGGAAACGCTAGATGTAAATATAGCTACAAATGAGGCATACTGCTGCAATAGGTACACAGCTAGCCTAAATAGCATGTTAGCATCGATTAGCATGCGGTGCTAATCGATGCACATTCTACGTAAATCAACTTGAATCCGTCCCTGATCGTGTTGTTGCACCCTCCGACAACACACCGACGAGGCATGATGTCTCCAAGGTACCGGTAAACAGTCGAAAAAATGGAAAATAACAGAGCTGATTTGACTCGATGCGTGTGATGTGTAGGGAAAAATGGCGTTGAGTACCGATGTGACGTCACGTTCTGATGTCGTCGCTCAGAGAGGCATAAACAGAAAGGCGTTTAATTTGCCAAAATTCACCCATTTAGAGTTCGGAAATCGGTTAAAAAAATATATGGTCTTTTTTCTGCAACATCAAGGTATATATTGACGCTTACATAGGTCTGGTGATAATGTTTCCCTTTTAAAGAAAATAATTTCACTGGGGAAAATGTTCAAAGATAAATTCACTGATGTCTACAAATTGTTTAAATTGACTGAAAGTAAATTTAAAAAGTTATCAGTCATTAAGTTTATTCTTTGATTGTTTAAATTTAATTGCATTTATATTATTGGAAATTTTTAGGTTCATACTTAAACCTAGTCCCTATCAGTGGAAATTAATTTTGGTTGGATTGATTTAAAAGAAAAGCAAAGCATATATTTGATGTATGTGTTTTTTTTTTCTGTTTGATTAAGGTTATCAATATAATCGGCTAATCAACTATCCACTAATCGGCTATTCTACTATCCAATTATTCAACTATTCTACAATTCAGCTAATCGACTATCCAATTATTCAACTAATCAACTATTCTACTATTCTACAATTCAACTGTTCAACTATTCTACTATTTAAGTACTGACTATTCATTCTGTTCATCCATTCATTTACACCGATAACCCACTTTATTGGATTGTTTCTAATCAAACATCAATAAATCACAAGGAAAGATGATTGAGTTGTCCCTTTGTGTCCTTCTTGATCCCCACTAGCCTTTTCAAGTTTGGGCACAGCTGCGAAAAAACCTGAAGAACTTGACAAAAATATTAGAATAACAACAGAGTATTAACAAAAGACAACGCACAAGGTGGATAACAAACAAAAGGGTCTTTAGCATGGAAGCTAGCAAGAAAAAAAGAGGGGCCTAGCGGGGAAGCTAACTGGTAGCAAACAGGAAAACAGAAGTCGTTACTTGTAGAGTGAAAACAAAACGGAAGCAGGGAACAAAAAAACAGTAAGCTACAAACCGATATTGAAAGTTATCTTACCGCTACGCTACAATGACTCGACATGAAACGACACGACAGGAGCGACAATACGGAAGTCATCGACAAGACAATAATCCAGCCCTGACTGGAAGACAAAGCAGGTACAAATAGGAGTGGGCTGATTGACACCAGGTGTGGCCAGGTGCCAATCAGCCGCAGCTGAGGGGAAACAAAGCACTCAGGGAGACCAACAGGAAGCTGAACCAAAATAAGAGTGCTGACAGGAAATACTAAACACACAGAGGAAAAACTAAAACACAAACTGTCAGTGGCAAGCCTGACAGACTGTGACTCGACAGTTTGTTTACATGTACATATTTCTCCGACACTGCCACAGAAAGAGGTGTTTTGTACCACTCCTTCTTTGTCTCACTTTGTTCACCAAAATGTTTCTGCTGTGCGTGAATGCAGAAAGGTGAGCTTTGTTGATGTTATTGACTTGTTGGAGTACTAACCAGGCTAATCGATGCTAACATGCTATTTAGGCTAGCTGTATGTACATCTTGCATCATGCCTCGTTTGTAGGTATATCTAATTTAGTTTACTTATGTCCTCTGTGTATTTAGTTTATTTTTCCATGTTTCATGACACATTATCTGTAAGTAATATTGGCTGCATGTCTGAAAGTTGTTTGTATGCCACGTTGTTCCAGACCACAGCAAACGTTACCCAGCAAAGATTATAATATACTTATTAGAAGAAGACAGCCTGTTGTTTCCTTCAAGTTGGACATACACATCTAAGACAGTCATTTCCAGGAGTTATCTCACCATTTGAGAAGTTTTACTAATGATTTCCTATTTTGTAAACATGTGTATAATAAATATTATATTTCAGCATTTCTGTCAATGAAGATTTGCGTCAGCCTGTGACACATAGTCGTTTTGATAGTAGGCTAATATAGCTACTTACATCATGTGTTGCCTTCATTATAACACTCATATAAGTCTTTTAATTTTTTGCGGCTCTGCACAGATAATTTTTTCGTGATTGTGGTCCAATATGGCTCTTCCAACATTTTGGGTTGCCGACCCCTGCTTTAGTCATTTCTTGTCTAAATAGCAATTTTAAAGGCCTTCTGAAATGAGATTTTCTTTTTTAAACGGGGATAGCAGGTCCATTCTATGTGTCATACTTGATCATTTCGCAATATTGCCATATTTTTGCTGAAAGGATTTAGTAGAGAACATCGACGATAAAGTTCACAATTTTTGGTCACTAATAAAAAAGCCTTGGCTGTACCGGAAGTATTAGACAATGTGCGCGTGACGTCACAGGTTGTGGAGCTCCTCACATTGTTTACAATCATGGCCACCAGCAGCTAGAGTGATTCGGACCGAGAAAGCGACAATTCCCCCATTAATTTGAGCGAGGATGAAAGATTTGTGGATGAGGAAAGTTAGAGTGAAGGACTAGAAGAAAAAAAAAGATGAGGGCAGTGGGAGCGATTCAGATGATAATAATAATAATAATGGATTAGATTTATATCGCGCTTTTCTATTATTAGATACTCAAAGCGCTCACAGAGAAGTTTGAACCCACCTGGTTTGAACCCACCTTACCACCTGGTGGTGGTAAGCCACATCTGTAGCCACAGCTGCCCTGGGGTAGACTGACGGAAGCGTGGCTGCCAGTTTGCGCCTACGGCCCCTCCGACCACCACCAATCATTCATTCATCATTCATTCACCAGTGTGAGCGGCACCGGGGGCAAGGGTGAAGTGTCTTGCCCAAGGACACAACGGCAGCGATTTGGATGTCAATAGGTGGGAAGCGAACATGCAACCCTCAGGTTTCTGGCCCGGCCGCTCTACCCACTACGCCATGCCGCCCCTATATGTTATTAGACATATTTAATAGGATAATTCAGGAAAATCCCTTATCTGCTTATTGTGTTACTAGTGTTTTAGTGAGATTATATAGTCATACCTGAAAGTCGGAGGGATTTGGTGACCACCAGTGTCTCTGAGGGAAGCTATAGAGGAGCCAAGAAAGTCTCAGCTGCCTCTTTGACAGCTGCAGGAGGAACCACACAAGCTCCGCTCATGTTTACGGTAAGAGCCGACTTATTACCACAATTTTCTCACCGAAACCTGCCGGTTGACATGTGGTAGAGAACCATGTTCGCTTGACCGCTCTGTTCCATAGTAAAGCTTCACAACAAACAAAGAAACACCGGCTGTGTTTGTGTTGCTACAGCCGGCTGCAATACACCGCTTCCCACCAACATCTTTCTTCTTTGACGTCTCCATTATTAATTGAACAAATTGCAAAAGATTCAGCAACACGGATGTCCAGAATACTCTGTAATTCATGGGTGTCAAACTCTGGCCCGCGGGCCAAATTTGGCCCACCGTGCAATTACATTTGGCCCTTGAGGCAATATCAAATTAACATTAGAGCTGGCCCGCCGGTATTATAACACCGCATACACCGCTAATACGCATACTTACCAACCCTCCCGATTTTCCCTGGAGACTCACGAATTTCAGTCCCCTTGCCGAAAATCACCCGGGGCAACCATTCTCCTGAATTTCTCTCAATTTCCACCCAAACATCATTGGGGACGTGCCTCAAAGGCACTGCATTCAACGTCCCGTCCGCTTTTTCTCCATACAAACATTGTGCCGGCCCAGTCACATACTATATGCGGACTTTACACACAAACAAGTGAATGCAAGGCATACTTGGTCGACCGCCATACAGGTCACACTGAGGGTGGCCGTATAAACAAATTCAACATTGTTACAAATATGCGCCACCCTGTGAACCCACACCAAACAAGAATGACAACCACATTTAGGGAGAACATCCGCACCGTAACACAACGGAACCAACACCCAGAACCCCTTGCAGCACTAACTCTTCCGGGACGCTACCACCAAGCCCCGCCTAGTTAGTGAAGTGAAGTGAATTATATTTATATAGCGCTTTTTCTCTAGTGAGACCCGATATCTAAGTTACATTCAAACCAGTGTGGGTGGCACTGGGAGCAGGTGGGTAAAGTGTCTTGCCCAAGGACACAACGGCAGTAATTAGGATGGCGGAAGCGGGAATCGAACCTGTAACCCTCAAGTTGCTGGCACGGCCACTCTACCAACCGAGCTAAACCGATGTTGATATTTACATCAGAAAGCTGCAAATAGGAAATAGGCATTCAATTTTTTTATTTAAATTTTATTTAATATACCATATTCAGGGATGGCGTGGCGCAGCGAGAGAGTGGCCGTGCGCAAC
The DNA here is from genome assembly GCF_033978795.1 of Nerophis ophidion. NCBI lineage: Eukaryota > Metazoa > Chordata > Actinopteri > Syngnathiformes > Syngnathidae > Nerophis > Nerophis ophidion. The sequence goes on along the minus strand of NC_084620.1, from coordinate 51,098,461 downwards.
CCGAGGGTCCCTGGTTCAATCCCAACCTCGTCACGTCCGCTGTGCCCCTGAGCAAGACACTTCACCCTTGCTCCTGATGGGTGCTGGTTAGCGCCTTGCATGGGAGCTCCCTCCATCTGTCTGTGAATGTGTGTGTGAATGGGTGAATGTAGAAGTAGTGCCAAAGCGCTTTGAGTACCTTGAAGGTAGAAAAGCGCTCTACAAGTACAACCCATTTATTTATTTATCATTTACCATTGATATTTTTAAATTATTATTATTGTTATTTGAAAATCGATTTTGCATAGGTTGATTGGCAACATTAAATGGTCCCTAGTGTGTGAGTGTGAATGTTGTCTATCTGTGTTGGCCCTGCGATGAGGTGGCGACTTGTCCAGGGTGTACCCCGCCTTCCGCCCGATTGTAGCTGAGATAGGCGCCAGCGCCCCCCGCCACCCCAAAAGGGAATAAGCGGTAGAAAATGGATGGATGGATGGATTTTGCATGTCACTATTAAAGGGGAACATTATCACAATTTCAAAAGGGTTAAAAACAATAAAAATCAGTTACCAGTGGCTTGTTGTATTTTTTGAAGTTTTTTTCAAAATGTTACCGGTCCCGGAATATCCCTAAATAAAGCTTTAAAGTGCCTTATTTTCGCTATCTTTGAAACGACTATCCATTTCCCTGTGACGTCATACAGGGCTGCCAATACAAACAACATGGCGGTTAGCACAGCAAGATATAGCGACATTAGCTCGGAGTCAGACTCGGATTTCAGCGGCTTAAGCGATTCAACAGATTACGCATGTATTGAAACAAAAGGTCGGAGTATGGAGGCAGGTAGCGAAAACAAAATTGAAGAAGAAATTGAAGCTCTTGAGTGAATAGCTATTGACGCTATTCGGCCATAGCGTGGGTGTACCTAATGAAGTGTCCCATAGCATGGCTGCCTTATTAGCATCGCCGGTAAAATGTGCGGACCAAACGATCAGGACTTTCGCATCTTGTGACACTGGAGCAACTTAAATCTGTCGATTGGTAAGTGTTTGTTTCGCATTAAATGTGGGTATTTAGTTTCAAATGTATATACAGCTGGCGCAAATATCATGTTAGCATCGATTAGTGTAGCATGTTAGCATCGATTAGCTGGCAGTCCTGCCGCGACCAAATATGTCTGATTGGCACATAAGTCAACAACATCAACAAAACTCACCTTTGTGATTTCGTTGACTTAATCGTTGCAAATGCATCTGCAGGTTATCCATACATCTCTGTGCCATGTCTGTCTTAGCATCGCCGGTCAAATGTGACGACACTCTGGCAGATTTCTTGCCAGTGGTGCAACTTGAATCCCTCCCTGTTAGTGTTGTTACACCCTCCGACAACACAAAAAAGGTTCCAAAAAATAGTCAAAAAAACGGAAAATAACAGAGCTGAGACCTGGTGTTTGTATTGTGAAAATGAATATGGCGGGTGTGTTACCTCGGTGACGTCACGTTCTGACGTCATCGCTAAAAGACCGATAAACAGAAAGGCGTTTAATTTTCCCAAATTTCACCCATTTAGAGTTCGGAAATCAGTTAAAAAAATACATGGTCTTTTTTCTGCAACATCAAGGTATATATTGACGCTTGCATAGCTTCGTGATAATGAAGAGAGAGAAAATAGAGAATTATATTTATATAGCGCTTTTCTCTAGTGACTCAAAGCGCTTTACATAGTGAAACCCCAATATCTAAGTTACATTTAAACCAGTGTGGGTGGCACTGGGAGCAGGTGGGTAAAGTGTCTTGCTCAAGGACACAACGGCAGTGACTAGGGTGGCGGAAGCGGGAATCGAACCTGCAACCCTTAAGTTGCTGGCACGGCCACTCTACCAATCGAGCTATGCCCCTTTAAGTTATACAAGCCTTGCTCGTTCAATATTCAATGCAAAATTTTTTTGGGTCCCTATTAAAAGGTTCATTTGTTCAACCTTGGCCCGCGGCTTTGTTCAGTTTAAAATTTTGGCCCACTCTGTGTTTGAGTTTGACACCCCTGGTGTAATTATTCGATAAAAACAGACTACTTTTAGCTGCGACGTTTTCAACAGGAAAATTGCAGGAAATTTAAAATTGCAATTTAGTAAACTAAAAAGGCCGTATTGGCATGTTTTGCAATGTTAATATTTCATCATTGATATATAAACTATCAGACTGCGTGGTCGGTAGTGGCTTTCAATAGGCCTTTAATCTCAGTGTTTGTGTAATCACTACCTTTTTGTCAAAAATAAGACACTTTTATGGCCCTCAGGCATTCCTGAAGTCCACTGGAGATGTTTCCAAATCCACAGAATAATAACAAAAATATTTCTGTTTTTTTTCTGGACATTTCTTGAAGTAATTGGAACAATTGCAAGCACAAAAAAGCAACATATTGCAATATGAACATTTCCCAGACCGTGTTGTGGACTTCCTGTGCTAGCGGGGCGTATAGTTAGTGCAGTCACCTGCCGACTTGGATGAAACAATTCCGACGTGGCGTGTGCAGTTTAAAAAAAAAAGCTGTGGGTTGTTATGCTTGTACATATATCCAGCTGCTGGAACAAGATTGCAACAACAAACAGCTGGAGCTCAGGTCTCGCTATTTCAAAAAAGAATGGCAAAGGATTTATTTATTTGATGGCAGTAAGTCGGTCACGTGTCCAGTGAGGGTTGGTATCCGCCAAGGCTGTCTTTAGTCACCGATTCTGTCCATAACTTTTATGGACAGAATTTCTAGGCGGAGTCAACGTGTTGAGGGGTTCCGGTTTGGTGGCCGCGGGATTAGGTCTCTGCTTTTTGCAGATGATGTGGTGCTGATGGATCTTCAGCTCTCACTGGATGGGTTCGCAGCCGGGTGTGAAGCGACCGGAATGAGAATCAGCACCTCCAAGTCTGAGTCCGTGGTTCTCGCCCGGAAAAAGGGTGGAGTGCCATCTCCGGGTTGGGGAGGAGACCTTGCCCCAAGTGGAAGAGTTATAGTACCTAGGAGTCTTGATCACGAGTGGGGGAAGAGTGGATCGTGAGATCTACAGGCGGATCGGTGCGGCGTCTTCAGTAATGCGGACGTTGTATCGATCCGTTGTGGTGAAGAAGGAGCTGAGCCGGAAGGGAAAGCTCTCAATTTACCTCTATGGTCATGCGCTTTGGGTCATGACCGAAAGGATAAGATCATGGGTACAAGCGGCCGAAATGAGTTTCCTCCGCCGGGTGGCGGGGCTCTCCCTTAAAGATAGGGTGAGAAGCTCTGCCATCCGGGAGGAACTCAAAGTAAAGCCACTGCTCCTCCACATGGAGAGGAGCCAGATGAGGTGGCTCGGGCATCTGGTCAGGATGCCACCCGGACGCCTCCCTAGGGAGGTGTTTAGGGCACGTTCAACCGGTAGGAGGCCACGGGGAAGACCCAGGACACGTTGGGAAGACTATGTCTCCCGGCTGGCCTGTGAACGCCTCGGGATCCCCCAGGAAGAGGCTAGGCTTCCCTGCTTAGGCTGCTGCCCCCACGACTCGACCTCGGATAAGCGGAAGATGATGGATGTATGGATTCATTTTTTTGTTTAAAGCTCTTTCGCTTACGCCTTAACGGACGTTTTCCATCTCAATTCAAACAACCGATTCTTCTCCTTGCATCCGTACAGCAAGCTCTTATTATATCTGGTGAATAATTTAAGTAGAGCCGCTTTGTTTCGGAACGAAAAGCTGCCAAACGTGCAGCAGCTGCGATAAATCATCTCTCTCTCCCGGTGCTTACAACAATGTTGCTGTGTTCACTCAAATACCCCCCGATTTATGGATCCCCATCTTTTATTAGATTACGTCTTCTTTTGCATGCAAGGAAAGTACATTTTTTTTACAACGCCGTTAGTGCATAAGCTCTTTGAGTGAGTGTGTGAACCGGGGTAATAAAACAAAAACAAAAACAAAAAAAAAACATGATTGATGGCTTCCCTGAGGATGAACTATAAAATAAAACAGAAATATAAAACAGATGACACAAGATTTATTTGTATTTTATTTTAAAACCTCATTCCGTCCTTGTATTACTGCGAGTCTGAGTCTATAATTTCATTCTGTTGTTTGACTACAATGACGAGAGAAACCATATTACTGTAGTAGTGTCATGACTTGGACTACGGTGTGGTTTGTTTTCCCGAGGTGCAAAGCGACTGGATCGGACACGATGTGAAGGTAACGACATATTTGGTCCTCTCCAAGGTTTCTCATAGTCATCATGGTCGACGTCCCACTGGGGTGAGTTTTTCCTTGCCCTTATGTGGGCCCTACCGAGGATGTCGTTGTGGTTTGTGCAGCCGTTTGAGGCACTTGTGATTTAGGGCTATAAAAATAAACATTGATTTATTGATATTTTAATCTTAACTCACAAAAAGGAACAGACTAAAGCCGCTCACAGAGGAGGTACAAAAACTTGGCTATGAAACAAAACTATTAATACAACATAAACTATGGACATAAAACAAAACTTGCAAACTATGGCATGAATAACAAAACTTACAAAAGAACATGTCTCATTAGCATGGAGCAAGTGTGACTGCCTGGCAACTACAGGCTTAAATAGTGCTTGAAAACAGGTGCATGAGTTCAAATGAATATTGAGGAAATGTGAACTGATTGGTAGGCATGGAAACAAAACAATGGAGTGAAAAAACAGGAACTAGTGGAGTCTTGAAGTAATCTAACCCAACTAAACAAAACATAATCACAAAGACATGACAAGTAGCAGGTATTTGTGCACGTATTTCTTTAGATATGGCCCAAAAATGTTTTGTTTTTCCTAAATAAAATAATATATTTATGTAGACATGAGGTACAAAAAATGTTAATATATTTAATTTGAATTCTTAAATAGCTCCCTTACTGTCTGTGCATTTGTTGTGTTCCGTTACAGAGTACATTACCACTTTTGCTTTACGAGTTTTATTTTCAAAAGGAAAAGCATTAACCCTGAAATCGGCTTAAAAATGCTTTGAGGGCATTTTTTCTTTCATGCAAGCAGGAAGTGACCTGCTAAGCGACTCATAATTACAAACATGACAGCCATCCATTGTTTTAAACTCCAATCCAAAATTTAAAAAGCAAAAGTGTGGCTAGGGCTTGGCGATACGGCTGAAAAGTGTATCACGATACAAAGGATTTATATTGGTTGATATCAATAATTATTGATCTTTAAAAAAAAATATTATTAGTAAGATTAGTAGTTATCACTCAGCTATGAAGGCAGAAAGGAAACGTCGACACAAGAATTGGAAAACAAACTGTTATGATCCGACGGCCGGATCGTACCATATTCTTGTTTGGTTCCATTTTTGTAGAACCATGGTAGTTTATTAGTTTCACCTGTCCTTGCTTTCTACGCACACCTGTTTCTATTGATTACTGCCTTATTTAAGCCTGCCCCTTTTGTTTTTTCGTCCTCTGTTCCTAGTGACGACTGTTTTCCATGCTCTTACTCGTTAGCTTTCACGCTACGCTTGATTTATTCCTAGTTCTCATGCTAGTTGTTTTGTTTTCCCTTTTTGTGCCTTTGTGCCAAGCGTTAGTCTATCTGTTTGTTTCCCTAGCTTCCATGCTAGCGCCCTTTGTTTGCCTTTTTATGCCTGGCACCAGTATTTTTGTTCTTAGCCTTTTATTGGTTAAATAATGCCTTTTATTTCTTACCTTACGCTGTGTTCTTGCCCGACGCATCCTTGGAAGAACAAATCTGGCATCGTTATGCCCACCAAGCGTCACGCAAACAATGTCAACAAAATGTTAAAATCACATTTGAACACTTAAACAATAAGATCTTAAAATGAAGGAATATGTAAGAAATGTTTTGTAAAGTGTAAAAAAATAGGGAGTGTAAAAATGTAAAAATAGAGAAACCTGAGAACTGTTTTCTGCAGGTTTAATGTCCGGAAATAGCGGCTGTGTAACATGTATTTGCCCGGTCATTCTTATTCAACTATGGAAATGGATTTTTGTAAGCGGTCATATTTCAAATAGATTTTTCGAATCAATCAGGATTTTTAAAATCTTTTTAATTATTAATGGGGCAGCGTGGCGCATTTAAGGGTTCCTGGTTCAATCCCCACCTACTACCAACCTCGTCACATCCGTTGTGTTCTTGAGCAAGACACTTCACCCTTGCTCCTGATGGTGGTTAGGGCCTTGCATGGCAGCTCCCGCCATCAGTGGGTGAATGTGGAAATAGTGCCAAAGGGCTTTGGGTACTTTGACGGTAGAAAAGCGCCATGCAAGTATAACTCATTTACCATTTAAAGCAAGGTGCAAGGAGCTGATTGGATGACACACCAACGAGGGGCGGGGCAAACCAGCAGCGAGATCAAACAATTGGCTGAAACACTAAAGGGGCGAGAAACAGGAAGTAGCCTCCTAACTGCAATGGTTTTTAAAACTGTTTTAATTAAACCACCATTAAGAATATGGCACTGATACAAAATACAAACCACAAAGCAAGAAAAAGTAAACATGAAAGTTTCACATAAAACCAGCGTTTTTTTTTATTTTTAATTTCCTGTTTCCAACTTCAGTCCACTAGGTGGCGGTAGTGCGCTGTCAGGAAGTAATTTCACTTCACCACTTTTTGGTGTGTTAAAAGGTGAATTTATTCATTAAAAAAAAAAAAAAAGCCTAGTTTTTTTGTTTGCTATACTAAATATGTCATGTTTTTTGGTCACGGTCTGTTGGGTTTGGACTCTTTAGGCACTCTTATTTGTTTTGTCACCATGACTACCAATTAGTTTTCACCTGTCATGTCACGCACCTGGTTCATTTGGACTCATGCCCCTGTTAATCACCACAGCATTATTTAAGCCTGTAGTTGCCAGGCAGTCAGCCTGGCGACATCACCTGCGATGATCCACGCTCTTTCTCAGTCACAGTAAATGTTTTCATTTTTTGTTCTCCATAGTTTTGCCTTAGTGCAAGTTTTAGTTTTTTGTACTTCCTCTGTGAGCGCCTTTTGTCCGTTCCTTTTTTTGAGTTAAGATTAAAATATGTCATTACCTTCACGTCGTGTTCGGTCCAGTCGCTTTGCTTGCAGCACGGGAAAACAAGCCACACCATAGTCCACGCCATGACAAAATATGTACGATTGACATAGATTGTTGTGGTTGAAAGTAGGAATGACTCAATACTGACACCAATCAAATATCAGTACTTCTTTTCTTCTTTCTTGTTATCGTCTTGGATTTATATGCATACACTTTGCTTAAAATAGAAATACATTTAAAAAAAAAAAGTTTGCTAATTGAGTTTCAAGGCGTTTGTATGATTAAATCACTCAAAAATGATTCCCAGGCGTGGCCACCGCTGCTGCCCACTGCTCCCCTCACCTCCCTTCCATACTTTCCGAGCCTCCCGATTTTCCCAGGAGACTCCCGAATTTCGGTAGTGCCCCTCCCGGAAATCTCCCGTGGCAACCATTCTCCCAATTTCCAACAAGACAACAATATTGGGGCGTCTCCAGCTCTTTCTCAGCGTGTGTTTATTCCAGCCGGCACGTCAACACACTGACACGAAACATCCGGATTCCCATCATGCATTGATTCAAAACTACGGCAAGTAGTAATGTCCAAAAACATAACAAGAGACAAAGCAATAGAACAAAGAAGAGACGTGGTGACGACAAGTAAGGTCTCATCTCTGTCCATGTGATGTCAGATGAAACAAAAAGTGAGCTGTTTGGCCACAATACCCAGCAATATGTTTGGAGGAGAATTAGTGAGGCCTTTAATCCCAAGACCACCATGCCTACCGTCAAGCATGGTGGTGGTAGTATTTTGCTTCGGGCCGGTTTTGCTGCCAATGGAACTCCTGCTGTACAGAGAGTAAATGGGTAAATGATCTCCAAATGCTTCAGGACAAGCTAAAATCATCAGTCCGGAAGTTGGGTCTTGGGCGCAGTGGTCATGATCCGTGGCCCGGATCATGTTTTTGTTATATTCTGTTAGTTTTGGACTCCCTTAGTTCCTGTTTTTGTGCACCCTTGTTTGTTTTCAGTTACCATGGGGGGCTTATTTTTTCCACCTGTCTCTGATTGGAGCTCTGGATGCTCACCGGTTTTCCGAGCACTAATCAGAGGGACTCTTTAAGCCTGCCTTTGCCGGTCAGTTGGCCTGGTTTCATTGTTTGCTTCATGCAACAAGTTACGTGAGTATTCCTTGTCTTTTACCTATGCTAAGTGGTCGCCTTAGCTCCGGGTGCGATCGGCACGTTGTTCCGTCGACTTGTGTTCAGTTTTGGCACTCGTTCGGGTTTTTGAGAAGAAATCATGTTCCTACCTGCACGTCCTGTCCGGAGTGGTCTGTTTGCATCCCGGGGGAAGGAACTTGCGAACCCCCCCACACACACACGTGACAACAGTTGGGTATACAATGACTCTAAACACATGTCAAAAGTGGTAAAGGAATGGCTAAATCAGGCTAGAATGAAGGTTTTAGAATGGCCTTCCCAAAGTCCTGACTTAAACGTGTGGATAATGCTGAAGAAACAAGTCCATGTCGGAAAAGCAAAACAGTTAGCTCAACTGCACCAATTTTGTCAAGGAGAATGGTCAACAATTCAAGCAGCGAAACATAGGGCTGGGCGATATGGCTGAAAACTGTACCCCGATATAGGATTCTTATGTTGGTCGTAAGGTTGTACGGTACATGCGATACCAATGACTCATATTCGGTACTGTCACAAAATTTTCCTCCAAATTATCAAAAAACTTTTAATTCTGTGATTTCCCAATGAACAGACAAGAGGCTTTCTTTGTTGCATCAAGCCAAAGGCTTGGAAAATTCAATTTTGTATGATGGGAGGAGACGGGAGGGGGTTTATCTATTGCCTTCCAAGACCTGCCCAAGCTGAATCGAGGACTAACCCAAGCCCTAAACATCTTCTTTTTTTTTTTTTGTCTTAATGTGGCCGAAAACAATGGCTGTTTACATACACCCCATTCATTTAGAAACAGCTGTTGTTATGTAAACAGCGAAAGTCCAAATAAAATGAGGTGGCGTACAATCTTTCGCCAGAGCGTGCTGGAATCTGTTCAAGAGTACAGACCAGACGTTTCTCCTCAATTGAGCCAAATTGAATTCTGTCCCTGTTTATTTCCTTGCTTCTTGTCTTGTTTAATAGATGTCATAGATGTTTGAACCTGACAAGTACTATACTGCCTCTAAAAAGTATGGAGAAATGGCTAAACAATAAACAGCTCAATTTTTGTTTAATCTGACCACAGAACTTTCCTCTAGAAGGTCTTATCTTTGTCCGTGTGATGTCCGATGGAACAAAAATGGAACTGTTTGGCCACAATACCCAGCAGTATGTTTGGAGGAGAAAAGGTGAGGCCTTTAAGCCCGAGGCATCTTTTTCTTTTGTGACCAAAACCAATGGCTGTTTACATACCCCCCATTCCTTTAGAAACAGCTGTTGTGTAAACATGGAAAGTCCAAATAAAACGAGGTGGCGTACAATCTTTCGCAAGAGCGTGCTGAAATCTGTACAAGAGTACAGACCAGACGTTTCTCCTCAATTGAGCCAAATTGAAATTTGTCTATGTCTATTTCCTTGCTTCTTGTCTTGCTTGATAAATATTATCGATGTGTGAACCTGACAGGTATTATACCGCCTCTAAAAAGTATGGAAGAATGGCTAAACAATAAACACCACCATTTTTGTTTAATCTGACCACAGAACTTTCCTCCAGAAAGTCTTATCTTTGTCCGTGTGATGTCAGATGGAACAAAAATGGAACAATTTGGCCACAATAACCAGCAGTATGTTTGGAGGAGAAAAGGTGAGGCCTTTGAGCCCGAGGGTTCTTTTTCTTATGTGACCAAAAACAATGGCTGTTTACACCCCCCCCCCCCCCCCCATTCCTTTAGAAACAGCTGTTGTTATGTAAACATGGAAAGTCCCAAAAAAAAGAGGTGGCGTACAATCTTTCGCCAGAGCGTGCTGGAAACTGTACAAGAGGACAGACCAGACGTTTCTCCTCAATTGAGCCAAATTGAATTATGTCTCTGTTTATTTCCTTGCTTCTTGTCTTGTTTAATAGATGTCATAGATGTTTGAACCTGACAAGTACTATACTGCCTCTAAAAAGTATGGAGAAATGGCTAAACAATAAACAGCTCAATTTTTGTGTCATCTTACCACAGAACTTTCCTCTAGAAGGTCTTATCTTTGTCCGTGTGATGTCTAATGGAACAAAAATGAAGCTGTTTGGCCACAATACCCAGCAGTATGTTTAAAGGAGAAAAGGTGAGGCCTTTAAGCCCGAGGCATCTTTTTCTTTTGTAACCAAAACCAATGGCTGTTTACATACCCATATTCCTTTAGAAACAGCTGTTGTTATGTAAACATGGAAAGTCCAAATAAAAAGAGGTGGTGTACAATCTTTCTCCAGAGAGTGCTGGAATCTGTACAAGAGTACAGACCAGACGTTTCTCTTTAATTGAGCCAAATTGAATTCTGTCTCTGTTTATTTCCCTGCTTCTTGTCTTGTTTAATAGATGTCATCGATGTTTGAACCTGACAGATATTATACCGCCTCTAAAAAGTATGGAAGAATGGCTAAACAATAAACAGCTCCATTTTTGTTTCATCTGACCACAGAACTTTCCTCCAGAAGGTCTTATCTTTGTCCGTGTGATGACCGATGGAACAAAAATGGAACTGTTTGGCCACAATACCCAGCAGTATGTTTGGAGGAGAAAAGGTGAGGCCTTTAAGCTCGAGGCATCTTTTTCTTTTGTGACCAAAACCAATGGCTGTTTACATACCCCCCATTCCTTTAGAAACAGCTGTTGTTGTGTAAACATGGAAAGTCCAAATAAAAAGAGGTGGCGTACAATCTTTCGCCAGAGCGTGCTGGAAACTGTACAAGAGAACAGACCATACGTTTCTCCTCAATTGAGCCAAATTGAATTATGTCTCTGTTTATTTCCTTGCTTCTTGTCTTGTTTAATAGATGTCATCGATGTTTGAACCTGACAAGTACTATACTGCCTCACTACATCACAAACAAAAAAAAATAAGAGTACAATTTTGTTTGGATCAAATCTCAATTTAGTTCCCCCCCTGATAGCCGCTGTGGTAAGTCTGGCCAATATGCGACGCATACCGAGTATCGGGTTGGCTCGCCCTCAATTAACAGCGAGGCAGAACCAATGTGACCTTTCTTTAAGTGGCCAGTTGCTCTTTGCACCACAGACGCCGGCAAGGTCGCTCGCTGGCTGTCGTTTA
>NC_084620.1:51077200-51082200 GCF_033978795.1 Nerophis ophidion | reverse complement strand
TTGTGCAGCCCTTTGAGACACTCGTGATTTAGTTTAGGGCTATATAAGTAAACATTGATTGATTGATATAACTAATCTTTAAAAACATGTGTTTTGTGTCCATATTATTTTTTGGGGTGTGGAAAGGATGATTGGCATCGACATTATGTCTGAAGCATTATGTGCTCTTTCAAAAATGTACAATACTCCGTGCCTTTGCCTGCACCTGGGATGTCCGCTTCTGTCCTCTGCACTGTCTACACACACACACACACACACACACACACACACACACACACACACACACACACACACACACACACACACACACACACACACACACACACACACACACACACACTCTCCTCTGCAGTGACAAGCAACATGATGAACGCATCCGCAGTGATTTATAATAACTCACTGCGGCGCGATACCATTTCGGGGGGTGGGGGGGGGGGGGTGTGTAGAGGGGAGGCAATTGAACAAACAGGCCCGTGTTATCTGTCACCAGACGACCGAGTTCAAGTTCAAGAAGCTGCCTGTCAAGTACAATTGACTGGCGCAAATGATTTATTAGCCCTTAATGGCGGCGGGGAGGGAGGCTCTTTAACGATTGCCTGTGCCGGGGCCCGTATGTGAAGGTCCAAATAAGGGGACGACTATAATGATGAGCCAGCACTTTATTTAAAGAACATTCATTAAAGTAAGCCAGCGCCGGAGCCAAAGAAACTCTTACTTTTCTACCAACCCCATTTCCATATGAGTTGGGAAATTGTGTTAGATGTAAATATAAACGGAATGCAATGATTTGCAAATCATTTTCAACCCATATTCAGTTGAATGCACTACAAAGACAACATATTTTATTTTCAAACTCATAAACTTTATTTATTTTTTCTATAAATAATAATTAACTTAGAATTTCATGGCTGCAACACGTGCCAAAGTAGTTGGGAAGGGGGATGTTCACCACTGTGTTACATCACCTTTTCTTTTAACAACACTCAATACACATTTGGTAAATCAAGAAACTAATTGTTGAAGCTTTGAAAGTGGAATTATTTTCCATTCTTGTTTTATGTAGAGCTTAAGTTCTTCAACAGTCCGGGTCTTGTCGTATTTTACGCTTCATAATGCGCCACACATTTTCCATGGGAGACAGGTCAGGAATGCAGGCGGGCCAGGAAAGTACCCGCATTCTTTTACTGCAAAACCACACTGTTGTAACACATGGCTTGGCATTGTTTTACTGAAATAAGCAGGGGCGTCCATGACAACGTTGCTTGGATGACAGCATATGTTGCTCCAAAACCTGTATGGACCATTCAGCATTAATGGTGCCTTCACAGATTTGTAAGTTACCCATGCTTTCGGCACTAATACACCCCCATACCATCACAGATGCTGGCTTTTCAATTTTGCGCCTATAACAATCCGGATGGTTATTTTCCTCTTTGTTCCTGAGGACACCACATCCACAGTTTCCAAATAGAATTTGAAATGTGGACTTGTCAGACCACAAAACACTTTTCCACTTTGCATCAGTCCATCTTAGATGAGCTCGGTGGCGTTCCTGGGTGTTGTTGATTAATGGCTTTTGCTTTGCATTGTAGAGTTTTAACTTGCAGTTACAGATGTAGCGACCAACTGTAGTTACTGACAGCTGTTTTATGAAGTGTTCCTGAGCCCATGTGGTGATATCCTTTACACACTGATGTCGCTTTTTGATGCAGTACCGCCTGAAGGATCAAATGTCCGTAATATCATCGCTTATGTGCAGTGATTTCTCCAGATTCTCTGAACATTTTGATGATTTTACGGACCGTAGATGGTAAAATCCCTAAATTCCTTGCAATAGCTCGTTGAGAAATGTTGTTCTAAAACTGTTGGATAAATTGCTTACAAAGTGGTGACCCTCACCCCATCCTTGTTTGTGAATTACTTAGCATTTCATGGAAGCTGCTTTTATACCCAATCATGGCACCCACCTGTTCCCAATTAGTTTGCAAACCTGTGGGATGTTCCAAATAAGTGTTTGATGAGCATTCCTCAACTTTATCAGTATTTATTGCCACCTTTCCCAACTTATTTGTCACGTGTTGCTGGCATCAAATTCTAAAGTTAATAATTATTTGCAAAAAAAAAAAAAAAAAATTATCAGTTTGAACAACTTTGTAGCATATTCAACTGAATATGGGTTGAAAATGATTTGCAAATCATTGTATTCCATTTATATTTACATCTAACACAATTTCCCAACTCAAATGGAAACAGGGTTTCTAGAAACCTTGTTTCCATATGAGTTGGCAAATTGTGTTGGATGTTTATTGCAAGGAATTTAGGGATTTTACCATCTACTTTCCGTAAAATCATCTAAAGGTTCAGAGAATCTGGAGAAATCACTGCACGTAAGCATTGATATTACGGACCTTTCATCCTTTAGGCATCAAAAACTGACATCAGTGTGTAAAGGATATCACCACATGAGCTCAGGAACTCTTCATAAAACCACTGTCAGTAACTACAGTTGGTCGCTACATCTGTAAGTGCAAGTTAAAACTCTACTATGCAAAGTCGAACCCATTTACAACAACACCCAGAAAAGCCGCCGGCTTCGCTGGGCCCGAGTTAATCTAAGAAGGATTAATCTAAGAAGGACTGATGCAAAGTGGAAAAGTGTTCTGTGGTCTGACCAGTCCACATTTAAAATTTTATTTGGAAACTGTGGACATGGTGTCCTCCGGAACAAAGAGGAAAATAACCATCGGGATTGTTATAGGCGCAAAATTCCAAAGCCAGCATCTGTGATGGTATGGGGGTGGATTAGTGCATAAGGTAAGGGTAACTTACACATCTGTGAAGGCACCAATAATGCTGAAAGGTCCATACAGGTTTTGGACCAACATATATTGTCATCCAAAAAACATTATCATGGACGCCCCTGCTTATTTCAGCAAGAAAATGCCAAGCCACCTGTTACAACAGCGTGGATTCATAGTAAACGTGTGCGGGTACTTTCCTGGCCCGCCTGCAGTCCAGACTTTTCTCCCATCGAAAATGTGTGGCGCATTATGAAGCGTAAAATACGACAGCGGAGACCCCGGACTTTTGAACAACTGAAGCTCTACATAAAACAAGAATGGGAAAAAATTACACTTTCAAAGCTTCAACAATTAGTTTCCTCAGTTCCCAAACGTTTATTGAGTGTTGTTAACAGAAAAGGTGATGTAACACAGTGGTGAACATGCCCTTTCCCAACTACCTTGGCACGTGTTGCAGCCAAGAAATTCTAAGTTAATTATTATTTGCCCAAAAAAAATCAAGTTTATTAGTTTGAACTTTAAATATCTTGTCTTTGTAGTGCATTCAATTGAATACGGGTTGAAAAGGGTTTGCAAATCATTGTATTCCGTTTATATTTACATCTAACACAATTTTCCAACTCATATGGAAACAGGGTTTGTACCAGTTGGGACATTTGACACATTTCACAAAACGTGTGTGTGTATGTGCGCGTGCATGCGTGTGTGTGTGTGTGTGTGTGCGTGTGCGTGTGTTGCCTTTCCCAAACACTCGCCATTGTCACTGCAGCTCCGGCGCTATTGTTGTTGCAAGGCAATTATCGCGTGGCTTTGAATTTCTCACACTCCAATTTAGAGCTCACGGCAAGTCTCCTTTTCTTTGCCAAAAGAGCGGCAGGATTCTCCCCGACTGAAGCGGCGTGTGTGGGCTGGGGAGGTTTGATTGCGTCTCCCCCCCCCCCCCCCCCCCCCCCCTCCCCCCCGCCGCCGGTGACAACGCAACCCACACTTGAGTCACGGCGCTGGAAGACGGAGGAGTACAGTACACTATACCGTACTGCGGTGTTTTTCGATATTGTCTGGTGTGCCGTGGTGAGATGACGTCATTTCACCTAATTGGGTTAATCTCCCCCAAAAATTTAAAATGTGGTCTCGTCAGACCACAAAATACTTTTCCACTTTGCATCAGTCCATCTTAGATGAGCTAGGGCCCAGCGAAGCCGGCGGTGTTTCTGGATGTTGTTGATAAATGGCTTTTGCTTTGCATGGTAGAGCTTTAACTTGCACTTACAGATGTAGCGACCAACTGTATTTAGTGACAGTGGATATCTGAAGTGGTGATATCCTTTAGAGATTGATGTCGGTTTTTGATACAGTGCCCTCTGAGAGATCGAAGGTCACGGTCATTCAATGTTGGTTTCCGGCACAGCCGCTTACGTGGAGTGATTTCTCCAGATTCTCTGAACCTTTTGATGATATTATGGACCGTAGATGTTGAAATCCCTAAATTTTTTGCAATTGCACTTTGAGAAACGTTGTTCTGAAACTGTTTGACTATTTGCTCACGCAGTTGTGGACAAAGGAGTGTACCTCGCCTCATCCTTTCTTGTGAAAGACTGAGCATCTTTTGCGAAGCTGTTTTTATACCCAATCATGGCACCCACCTGTTCCCAATTAGCCTGCACACCTGTGGGATGTTCCATATAAGTGTTTGATGAGCATTCCTCAACTTTATCAGTATTTATTGCCACTTTTCCCAACTTCTTTGTCACGTGTTGCTGGCATCAAATTCTAAAGTTAATGATTATTTGTGGGAGATGATGTAATTTCACCTAATTGGGTTAAAAATATATTTTTGCACAACAAGTGATTATAATCCGAAAATAATGTGCCGTTGTTGAGTGTCTGTGCTGTCGATAGCTCGCTAGAGTAACCGTGTAATACTCTTTATTAATTTCTTTAATAAGAAAATTGAACCCTTTAGAAAGGAGATTAAAGACACCGCATTCCAACTACAAATGAGTTCTATTTTAAAAACATTTCTGTCTTGCCTCTGGTGAGGGCGGTCGCATTTTTTCCCCGCTCCCTCTTCTGCCAGCTTGCTCCTTTTTGTTTTTGTCTTGTCTGAACTTTTTGAAGCCTCTTTCTTTGCGCTGTCCTCAAATCTAAACATCAGGCGTGGATAAGGTCAGCTGGACTCTCGACGCAATTATCAAAATA
>NC_084620.1:50987200-51072200 GCF_033978795.1 Nerophis ophidion | reverse complement strand
ACATTTTTTAACGGCCCGCGGCACATTCTAAAAATATTATTTAAACAAAAAACAACATAAAAAAGGGGATGAAAGAGAAAAGAGGTGAAATAACACAAATCTGCCAAACATAATTGGAGCAATCAAAGCTGCTCACACGGTCGATAAGGTGGCCACTATGATTGACACATCAACTTAATGTGTATTATATTTATCCATGACAGCATTTTTGTTGTAAATTGTGAGGTGTGTCCGTTAAAATCATGTTTGTTTTTAAAAATGATGACAGATGTGAACAAGGGCATGTATTGTCTTTGTGTGATGGTGTACGTAAATGAGGGCTGGTTGTATTGTATATCAAGTATGTGTCCATGAAAAGGCATTTTATGACTTTTCTTAATTTGATCACATGCCATAGTATGATTTTATTATCATAATTTTATTGCATGCTTTTTGTATCCCTTTAATTTAGGTAGCCAGGGACTGCAGATGCAAATGAGCTATTTAGCTATGATCTGGTACAGAACATATCTGTCTTTGAGTTTCATGTTTCTGTGCATTGTCCCTTCGAATAAAGACTAAACTAAAACTAATAATGAATCAAAATCAATGTTAGGCGTTATTTAACTGTTCAATGCTCAAAATACTTCAAAACATTCGATTTCGATTAATCAATCAAAATTTACTTATATAGCACCAAAATCACGAGTGTCTCAAAGGGCTGCACAAGCCACAACCACATCCTGGACTCAGATCCCACAAAAGGGCAAGGAAAAACTCAACCCAATGGGATGACAACGAGAAACCTTGGAGGGGACCGCAGGTGTGGGGACCAAAGCTTTGCCATTCATCCATCCATTTTCTTCCGCTTATCCGAGGTCAGGTCGCGGGGACAGCAGCCTAAGCAGGGAAATTCGGACTTTACCCTAAAGTTGTTGATATGGGCTTGAAATGAAAGCTCCTGATCAAAAGTAATCAGAATCAAAACAGTATATCATTTCACTTTACTTCATGTCTGAAAAGGAGTAGGAAAAAGCAAAGCTTATTTATTCAAGTCAGTCTTTATTAACCTATCAAGATGGAAAATAGCTTCACTTTTTTTTTGTAACTGAGCCTAAACTTGATTGGTTAACAACAATCTATACATGCTATTTGTTTATAAAAATAAGGAAATATCAAAGTGTCCTTTTCAGGTCTTTCTCTGCCCTCCCTTCCCACATGAAGACAGACCAGAAGGGATCCGGGCTCCACACGGCAGAAAAAGTCCTCGCCACGGAGCGTCTGCAACTCGAGCCTCCTCCCGCCGGTTGTGCTCGGCGTTGAATCAATGATGCCAACAGAACATCAGATGCTATAAAAGCGTATTGATCCCTGCGGGGGGAGAGGGGGCGAGAGTAATGCTATTTGCGGGCAGGAAGACGAGCACGGAAATAAGACCATATTAGGGCGGCGAGAGGCGATTGGCCGATATGCTACCAATTCCTTGTACCTGCAGATCAATACCGGTATTCAACAGTAACATTTTTGGTATTTTCAATAATTGTGTTTGACATTAAATTTTTTTTTTTATTTTTTTTTTTTATTATAAAATGTTTAAAGTCTTATCTTGTTTTATCATCATGTTATTATTTGCAAGTATGACATGAAGTTACAATTGCAGTTGCAAGTCCAAGACGTAAGATGGCGGTAATGTGCAGTTAAGGGGGGGTGTCTTTTTGTTTTTGCCCTAAAAAGTGTGGAACATTTTTAAAAAGAATCGCAATTGTTATTCGTAACAATTATCAATTGATAAAAAAAAAATGTAATAAAATAAGAATAAAATAAAATAAAAAACATATATATTTATATCTCTCCATTCATCCATTTTTCTACCGCTTGTCCCTTTCAGGGTCGTTGTGGGGTCTCAGCTTTGTACATAAACATATACATATTAGAAGATATATATATATATGTATGTATGTATGTATGTATATATATGTATGTATATGTATATATATATGTATATATGTATGTATATATATGTATATGTATGTATATATATGTATATATGTATATATATGTATATGTATATATGTATATGTATATATATATGTATATATATATACATATATGTATATATATATATACATATATGTATATATATATATGTATATATATACATATATGTATATATATGTATATGTATATATATATATATATATATATATGTATATATATGTATATGTATATATGTATATGTATGTATGTATATATATATATATATATATATATATATATAAAAACTAGACTTTGGTGCACGGTCCAGACCCTCAATGCACTGCGTTTCCACGTCACGCTTTCCAGTCCGACGTGAGCGCTTTGTATATATATATATATATATATATATATACATATATATATATATATATATATATACGACAGAGATTGCACAGAGATGTATGGATATCCTGCAACCCTCAAAGCAGATGCATTTCCAACAATAAAGT
Source organism: Nerophis ophidion (assembly GCF_033978795.1). Classification (NCBI taxonomy): domain Eukaryota; kingdom Metazoa; phylum Chordata; class Actinopteri; order Syngnathiformes; family Syngnathidae; genus Nerophis; species Nerophis ophidion. Next base: position 51,069,735 of record NC_084620.1, on the reverse strand, counting down.
CAACGAAATCACAAAGGTGAGTTTTGTTGATGTTATTGACTTATGTGCTAATCAGACATATTTGGTCGCGGAATTACTGCCAGCTAATCGATGCTAAGATGCTATTTAGGCTAGCTGTATGTACATTTGTAGCTATGTTTGTATCCATTCCTTCCCTCCACCCACATTTAATGCCAAACAAACACTTACCAATCGACGGATTTTAGTTGCTCCAGCGGTCAAAAGATGCAATCGTTGGTTAGAAGGCGATCACCGAATAGCTTCAAAAGCTATTCGCTCAATAGCTTCAGTTTCTTCTTCAATTTCGTTTTCGCTATCTGCCTCCACACTCCAACCATCCGTTTCAATACATGCGTAATCTGTTGAAACGCTAAAGCCGCTGAAATCCGAGTCTGAATCCGAGCTAATGTCGCTATATCTCGCTGTGCTATCCGCCATGTTTGTTTGTTTTGGCATCACTATGTGACGTCACAGTGAAAATCAGGCACTTTAAAGCCTTTTTTCGGGATATTCCATGATAGGTAAAATTTTGAAAAAAACTTTGAAAAATAAAATAATTTTTATTGATTTTAACCCTTCTGAAATTGTGATAATGTTCCCCTTTAAAGTTGCGTTAATGAGTTTGAAAAATACCTTTTTTACCCAAAGAAGTTTTTCTAACTTTTAACCTGGAGAAGGACTGGTTTCTAATCCCGGCTAAAAGGGGAATTGGGAGCAGGACTAATTGCATCCTGTGAAGCCGGCTGCTTACCCACCGAGTCCGAGGGCCCCCGGCCACTCGCCCGAACTCTGGAGAGCGTCAGTTGAACCCGCGTCAGGGCTTGAGAAGAAGACTGCCAGGAGGAGCGGGAGGGGGAAGATCTCAGCATGGAACTAAACGGCAGGATTATTAAAAGAACTGATGGTTTTTAGGGAGCGTAGCACGCACGAGTGCACGCTGGAGCCGACACGGCAGGAACCCTGGAGCCGGAGCGCACAGTCCAAGCTGAAAGGTCTTGCGGTCTTTTGAAACTGTGAATAATTCACAAAGCGCTCACGTCGGACTGGAAAGCGTGACGTGGAAACACAGTGCATTGGGGGTCTGGACCGTGCACCAAAGTCTAGTTTTTTTACTTCAACATAGATAGATAGATAGATAGATAGGATTTTATTGTCATTGCACAAGTACAACACAAACCAGTTCAAGATTAGACAAGCAAACAGTGTACAGGGTTACAGAACAAGAACGCTGATGTGTTGCCACAAGGCTCCCTGTAAAAGATGGCCAAAAAGGGTAAAACGTTGGGGAAGGATGAGTAAAAAATTACAATCCAGGGAAAAAAACTCCATAGCAAAGCACAAATACCTCCAGATATCTAGCAACAGAGGGAAGGGAGTGCGGGGTCATGGTGGTCGGCCGCAGCTCTCAGGCGCTGACCATCCTTTCATCACCCCTATGGGATTTGCGTCGAGACCGTTGGGTTGGGGCTATGGGGTGTGTATGTGTGGCGTATATTTTTTGGTTGCATGTTTGTGTGTAAGCCTGCATTGTGTCTCTGTTCCGCGGCCTTGATCTTGTGCAGTCGCTAGTCCAAAGTCAACGACAAGAGGTGTGTCTCCATGAGGGACAAGAAGGGAGTTTGCTCTGTCTTCGCTGCACTGTCCTTCGGGGGAGACTCCAAACCAGGGAAACAATCCAAGTTAGAATGTTTTGTATGCGAGCGAAAATGAAATTTGTCGATGACTGGTCCTCAAAAGTTCTGAGGGGCAGACAGTCTGATGTGATCCAAAATCACAAAAGTGTCCACAGTTCTTCCCGCATCCTCCAATCATTTGTGGCAGCTTCGGGGTACATGTTCAATAACACGGTTGCCATCCTGGTCATGATCGTGACCATGAATTGATTAACGTGGACCCCGACTTAAAGAAGTTGAAAAACTTATTGGGGTGTGTGGGGAGGCGCAGCCGGCGAACGAGCAGCTGGGCGGAGCACCCTGGGGCCTGGCCCAAGATGGCGGTGAGGAGGCGGAGAATGCGGGTGAGCGGAGAGGCGAGGCGTGCTGGGAGCAACGTCGCAGTCATGTGCAGGTGTGTGGATCGCGCACCAGGACACAATTAACTCATATCCTCACGCTGTATAAAAGGGGAGAAGGAGGAGAGATCAGGGCAGAAGGAGTTAGAAAGCTTGCAGCAGCGCATGAGTGGTCAATTGTACGGAATATGTACTCTACAGTGCAATCTACTAATAAAGTGTCCTGGGCATGACGTTAAAGTGCATCCGGCAGTGGAGGCTCCTCTTTGGGGTCTTGGGGCACTAGGAGGTTAACCCCTTTACTACTGTTACCCCAGGTGGCCCTTGTCAAAGGCCTAATACCTGACTACCCACTTGCCAGGGATACGGTGAAGACCTCAACGGCGGAGCAGGCAGAAGACGGTAGATGTAAGAACCACCACAATGGCTGCGATGGCGGAGGAAGGCACCCCCACACCCATGTTGGCCCAGTTATGGGGGAATAACAACCCGAGACCTCAATGTTGGAGGATGACTGCTAACCCTATGAAGCGTCACAACGGCTGGATGGCAGAAGAAGGCCGCAGCAGAAAAGGGTCCTTTTCTGGCATTTAGCTGTATTCAGTGTTAAAAAATATTATATGGCTCTCACGGGAATACATTTTGAAATATTTGGCTTTCATGGCTCTCTCAGCCAAAAATGTTCCCGACCCCTGATATAGACCATTTCCACCAATTTTACCGTATTTTTCTGTACTATAAAGCGCACCGTATATAAACCCATCCATCCATCCATCCATCCATTTTCTTCCGCTTATCCGAGGTGGGGTCGTGGGGGCAGCAGCCTAAGCAGAGAAGCCCAGGCTTGCATCTCCCCAGCCACTTCATATATAAACCACACCCACATAATTTGAGAAAAAACAACAACAATATATCTATATATAAACGCACCGGACTATAAATGGCAGATATATACTGCCACACCCCGCCTCGGGTGAAGGTAATGTAACCTTTGCAAACCAGACTTTAAGGATGTACATTTATTTCAATCCCAAAGTGTCAAGAGGTGACCAACAACAAGAGGAAACACACCACCCAAAATCTGCCATAGTAATAAATAGAGGCAATATTCTTATAGTATATCCTCTTAAGGCCCAAGCTGTTTATTTACATGCTTATTTTATTTCTCTTTGCTCTTTGGGCTTATTGGATCTTAATTAGAATAAGAACTAAGAATCATCTTATAATATGATGCACTTAGTCCATAAGTACACAAAAGTGTACTTCATGTTTAGTGGCAAGCTAATTCCTATTTTTACACTTTTTTTTCTTCCAAATTCCATTGTATGTTATACTCTTCTGACACCACCAAATGGCAGTATAAGTGTCCACATAAGTGGCCATAAGACCCCAATTCAGAAGTGCAAACAAATTTGGAAACCCAAGCTAAAAGGTGCTGTCCACGCATGTGGCCACTCAGCCTTTAAAGAATTATATATATATATATATATATATATATATATATATATATATATATATATATATATATATATATATATATATATATATATATATATATATATATTGTACATTTGTATTCTAAATCCAACATTTTTAAAACGTAAAAAGTGATATAAAGGAGCAAACAGGTGAAATGTAACAAGAAAATGTTGCAATGTTTACTCTAATAACACAAAGCTGGCATGCAGGCTGTTTCTTCCTTTAAAAAATAATAATTAATCAAAATCAATGTCATTATGAATTATTGACCTATTCAAGGCTCCAATTACGTCACGTTAAATTTTCCACTTTGACATATTTTTGGGGGGAAAATGTTACATATTTTGTTTGCCATATAAAAAACTGAGCTGTTATTTTAAAGAAGGGCCTAAAAAGAACAAACAAAAAACGTAAACAACGATAAAACTTTTAATTGACGGATGGATCCGAAGTTGATCCCGAGATTATTGTGTTAAAAGTAAACAGTAAAATGAGTAGTCATTGCTAAAAAAAAAATAATTAATTCAAATCAATGGTGTTATGAGTTATTGACTTTTTTAAGGCTCCAATTATTATATAATCTCAAATATTCCACTTAAAAAATATATTTGGTGATAATATTGCATATTTTTTGTTTTTTTTCCATCAAAAAACAGGGTTTTCTTTGACAAAAAGAGCATACAACTATACAATCATTATATTGACATATGGAGCTAATGTTGATCTAGAGATGTAAAACTTGAATAATAATTAAACAAAATAATACTGAATAATGACACATTTTTAATATTTTTTTTACCAAAACCCTTTGGGGTCCCCGAAATGTATATTGGTTATAAATATATTGTATTGTTTTTTTTTTAAATAAAAAAAATGTCAAAATGGCCCCCGCTTGCTTTGATTTTTCAGTCTGTGACCCTAAGTGGAAAAAGTTTGGACACCCCTGGCCTAAACAATGAATCAAGACAAGCATATTGAAAATAATCAAACGTGTCAAAGGAAAGAATGAAATAATCCAAACAGATTTAGCAAAGTAGCAATTAAAAGTCTTTTAAGCGGTTACAACATAATATAATGTCATCATCAAAATAATAGCCCATAGCTCCGCCCACTAGCCGGGACTAATTTGATGGGGGGGCGGGGGAGTTCAAGAATGCTGTTATTTTGTAAAATAAACCATAAATAACCATCACACGTCTAAAAAGTATTCATAGTCCTTTTACATTTGTAGATCAGGCATTTTTGTATGCAGTGTATACACTTTTAAATGTCCTTCTGTAACACCCAGTTTATCAGAACCATGGTTTGGCCCAAATCAGGCCTAATTAGTCCAGGCAGGTGTGTTCACTTACATAAAGCCCTCAGCCCCACCCCGAATCTTTTAGCCACCCGTTCAGAGCCATGGTGAGTGACAGCTTGTCATTTATTTGAGTGCATCCTTTTCAATGACTCAAAACGAGTGAATGTTTGTTGTTTGTCCAAGTTGAGCTTCCTTACAAATGTGCACGCTTTGTAAGGAAGTTTTAGGTCAAACTGTTCCATATACGTTGTGAAATGAGTTATTTACATAGAAATATTCTGTAAATGTTTATTTACATACCTTCATTGTTTCTAAACGGCGTCTGTAGCAAGGCAGTAAAACGGCTGAACAAACAAAAAAGAAGTCGTGGTTATTGACCCACTAGCTTCGCAACCTAGCTCATTAATCAGCTAGCAGCTTTCATATCAGTTGACAAGGTTTTAAACTGTAAGTAGGTTGCAAAAAACATATTAAATATTATTAAAATCAAGTGTAAAAATACTATTTTCTGTACTAAAGAGCGCCTATATACTATATAAGACGCACCCACTAAATTTAAAACGAAAAGTATGTTTATATGCAAGCCGCAGATATATACCTTGTAAAATGTGTTTTTTTACACATAAATATTTTGTAAATTTTTATGTACATACCTTAATTGTTTCCAAACGGTGTCTGTAACAGGGCAGTACAACGGCGGATCAAACAAAACAGAAGTCATGGTCAAGAACCCGCTAAATGCACAACCTAGCTCTCCAATCAGCTAGCAGCTTTCGTATCATTTGACAAGGTTGCAAACTGTAAGTACGTTATAAATAAATATTGAATACAATAATAATCAAGAGTAAAATTACTGTTGTATTTTCTGTACTAAAGAGCGGCTATATACTATATAAGCCGCACCCACTAAATTTAAAACGATAACTATTTTAATATATAAGCCGCAGATATATACCTTGTAAAATGAGTTATTTACAGATGTATCATTTGTAAATTTCTGTTTACATACCTTAATTGCTTCCAAACGGTGTCAGTAACAGGGCAGTAAAACGGCAGATCAAACAAAACAGAAGTCAAAGTCTTTGACCAGCTAGCTGCGCAACCTATCTCTCCAATCAGCTAGCGGCTTTCATATCATTTGACAAGGCTGTAAACTGTAAGTAGGTTACAAAAACATATTAAATACGATTAAAATCAAGTGTAATATTACTGTTGTATTTTCTGAACTAAAGAGTGCCTATATACTATATAAACCGCACCCACTAAATTTGAAACGATAACCATTTTTATATATAGGCCGCACATACTGTATATACCTTGTAAAATGAGTTATTTACACATAAATATTCTGTAAATGTTTACTTACTTACTGTAATTGTTTCAAAACGGTGTCTGTAACAGGGCAGTAAAACGGCGGATCAAACAAAACAGAAGTCATGGTCATGGACCCGCTAGCTGCGCAACCTAGCTCTCCAATCAGCAAGCAGCTTTCATATCATTTGACAAGGTTGCAAACTGTAAGCAGGCTCGAAAAAATTATTGAATGCGATTAAAATCAAAAGTAAAATTACTGTTGTGTTTTCTGGACTTGAGAGCGCCTATATACTATATAAGCCACACCCACTAAATTTAAAATGAAAAAAAAAATATATATATAGATATAAGTCCAGTATTTACACATAAATATTTTGTAAATGTTTGTTTACATACCTTAATTGTTTCCAAACGTTGTCTGTAACACAGCAGTAAAACGTCAGATCAAACAAAACAGAAGTCATGGTTATGAACCCGCTAGCTGAGCAACCTAGCTCTCCAATCAGCTAGCAGCTTTCATTTAATTTGACAAGGCTGTAAACTGTAAGTAGGTTACAAAAACATATTAAATACGATTAAAATCAAGTGTAAAAATACTATTTTCTGTATTAAGGAGCGCCTATATACTATATAAGCCGCACCAACTAAATTTAAAACGAAAACTATTTTTATATGCAAACCGGAGATATATACCTTGTAAAATGAGTTCTTTACACATAAATATTCTGTAAATGTTTGTTTACATATCTTAATTGCTTCCAAACGGTGTCTGAAACATGGCAGTAAAACGGCTGATCAAACAAAACAGAAGTCATGGTCATTGACCCGCTAGCTGCGCAACCTGGCTCTCCAATCAGCTAGTAGCTTTCAAATCATTTGACAAGGTTGCAAACTGTAAATAGGCTCAAAAAAATTATTGAATAGGATTAAAATCAAGAGTAAAATTACTATTGTATTTTCTGGACTTAAGAGCGCCTGAATACTATACTAGCCGCACCCACTAAATTTAAAATGAAAAATATTTATATATATATAAGTCAAGGTATTTACACATAAATATTTTGTAAATGTTTGTTTACATACCTTAATTGTTTCCAAACAGTGTCTGTAACAGGGCAGTAAAACGGAAGATCAAACAAAACAGAAGTCATTTTAATGGACCCGCTAGCGGTGCAACCGTACTATAGAGCTCACTTTATGTATATAAGCCACACCCACTAAATTTCAAATTAAAACGATTTTTATATATAAGCCTAATTAGTGCCCAGGAGCAGGTGAGCGTCCCGAACACTAATCAGAGGCAGGAGAAAACAATCTGCCGTCATGGCAACGAAAACCTTAAACAGGTCTGCTGAAACAGACCTTAAACAACAAGGGAATCAAAATGTAAACAAACTATGATCCCAAAAAGTAACAATTATAGCCTGGAATTTTTGCGACTCCTTTTTCACGGTAGTGAGACTATGTTTGGGTTCAGTCCACCGGTCTTCTTTCTTCCCTACGATCCATTTTGCTTCAATTCGTTGCGCTCTCTCCCCACACCGCCGGTTGACTTCGGTCAGTTCCCACAATGCATTGCCACATCGCCAACCCGACCCCCATAAGTAGGTGGGGTGTGCCTAATCAAGTGTCTGGCTGGTTTATATCGGCGAGTAAAATGTTGGAGGACGAAGCGTCCGTGTAGTTTTAAGACCGAGCGAAAAATCCAAATCCGTGCCCGTGTCCAACGTCTAAGCCGCGCTCGTCCTGCGCCACGTCTATTTCTGCATCACCCACGCCGTGGATTAAGTGGGCGGGCCGAGGTCACGCCGATTGAGATGGAAATGAGTCTAGGACAGGCGGAACCAAGATTTGTTATTTAGATGATACACACACACACACACACACACACACACACACACACACACACACACACACACACACACACACACACACACACACACATATTTGTGTATTTCTGACTTGCCTCCCACTTTAGGAGCAGCTTTTCTAGATTTATAAAAACATGTATTTACAACATACTAAGAAAATATATATATATATAAAAAATATTGTTGTGAAAAATGAGTCACAAGAAAAAGGTCACAATTTCACAAGAAAAACTTGTGAAAAAGTTGTCATTTGACGCAACTCAAATCCACTTGTTATTTCATATGTTGACCAGAGTGGGGGGAGCACTTATAAAACACACACACAGTCAATTTGAAAAATACCAATGTCAATGTTTACCTTTGTATGCACATAATACCAACACAAAAATCCTGACTTTGGAGCAATGTTCACAGACTCTAGATGCAATGGTTGACTGTATTGGGACCATGATTCATGTCCTAACTTGTTCACTCCTCCTCATATGGAAGCTACTTTTCCTTAATGATTTCTCAAGAAGTGTAAAAATACAAAAACACACACACTCTCGTGTATTTCTGACCTTCTGGAGACCTGAGAAAAATGCCTCCCACTTTGGGAGCAGCCTTTCTAGATGTATAAATGTGTTTACTACATGATATGAAAATATATTTTTGCAAAAAATATTGTTATGAAAAATGAGTTGGAATGTCACAAGAAAAAGGTCACAATATCACAAGAAAAACTCGTCATTTTACTCAAAGCAAGTCAAAATGTTACAAGAAAAACTGAACATGTGTGCAATGTTATGATAAAAGTTGGAATTTTATTTAATAACGGTCGCAATTTTACAAGTAAAGCTTGAAATTATTTGACCTTTTTCCAAATTTTTCCGACAAAAATCACACTTTTATGAGAAAACTTTAAAAAGTTGACATTATTATTCTAATACTAATTGGAATTTTACTGGGAAAAATGATGACAAAAGTCATCATTTTACTCAAAAAATGTCACTATTTTAAAAGAGCAAAATAAAATTGGCAATATTGTCATAAAAGTCAGGTTTTTTTATGACAAATGTCACCAATTTGCATTAAAAAGTACTAATTTTACATCAAAAATTAATAGATTTTACGAGAAAATGGCCAGAGGGGGAGCAAATCCACTTGTTATTTCATATGTTGACCAGACCGGGGGACCACTTATAAAACACACACACAGTCAATTTGAAAAATACCAATGTCAATGTTTACCTTTGTATGCACATAATATCAACACAAACATCCTGACTTTGGAGCAATGTTCACAGACTCTAGATGCAATGGTTTTCTGTATTGGGACCATGATTCATGTCCTAACTTGTTCACTCCTCCTCATATGGAAGCTACTTTTCCTTAATGATTTCTCAAGAAGTGTAAAAATGCAAAAACACACACGCATTCATGTATTTCTGACCTTCTGGAGACCTGAGAAAATGCCTCCCACTTTAGGAGCAGCCTTTCTAGATTTATAAATAAGTGTATTTACAACATAATATGAAAATATATTTAAAAAAAAATATATATTGTTGTGAAAAATGAGTTAGAATGTCACAAGAAAAAGGTCACAATTTCACAAGAAAAACTTGTGAAAAAGTCGTCATTTTACTCAACGCAAGTCAAAATGTCACAAGAAAAACTGAACATGTGTGCAATATTATGATAAAAGTTGGAATTTTATTTAATAACGGTCGCAATTTTACAAGTAAAGCTTGAAATGATTTGACCTTTTTCTTAATTTTTCCAACAAAAATCCCAGTTTTATAAAGTTGACATTATTATAATACTAATCGGAATTTTACTGGGAAAAATGATGACAAAAGTAATTTTACTCAAAAAAATGTCACTATTTTCCAAGAGCAAAATAAAATTGGCAATATTGTCATAAAAGTCAGATTTTTATTTGACAAATTTCACCATTTTGCATTAAAAAGTAATAATTTTACATAAAGTAATTGATTTTATGAGAAAATAGCCAGAGGGGGAGCAAATCCACTTGTTATTTCATACGTTGACCAAAGGGGGGAGCACTTATAATAATGCCAACACAATAATCCTGACTTTGGAGCAATGTTCACAGACACTAGTGTTTGGCTCTCTGTTAGATGCAATGGTTTTCCGTATTGGGACCATGAATATGTCCTAACTTGTTCACGCATCCTCATATGGAAGCTACTTTTCCTTCTTCATGTCTCTAGAAGGGTAAAAATACAAGAACGCACGCACACACACACCTGAGAAAAATTCCTCCCTCTTTAGAAGAAGCCTATCTAGATATATAAAGATGTGTATTTACAACATGAATAATATATACATACTATACAAATATTAAAAAAAAGCTTGTTGTGAAAAATGAGTTGGAATTTCACAAGAAAAAGGTCACAGTTTCACAAGAAAAACTTAGAATTTAGGCATAATTACAATAAAAGTCGTCATTTTACACAACACAAGTCAAAATGTTACGAGAAAAACTGATCATGTGTGTAATGTTATGAAAAAAGTTGGAATTTTACTCAATAACAGTCGTAATTTTACAAGTAAAGCTTAAAATCTTGGACATTTTGTAAAAGAGTCATTTTACTCGACAAAAGTCACAGTTTTATAAGAAAACTTCAAAATGTTGGCAATATTATAATAATAATCAGAATTTTACTTGGAAAAATGATGACAACAAATTTTCAATATTTTACAAGAACAACCAAAAAAAATTGGCAATATGAAGTCGGAATTTTATATGACAAATGTTACCATTTTGTATTAAAACGTATACATTTTACAAAAAAAGTAATAATTTTATGAAAAAATATCTCTCATATTAATAATATGAGATTGTTCCCAATTTTAAAAGAAAAAGGTCGTCACCTTGTGAAAAAAATACTGCTTTTATTTATTTTATATTTTCTGTGTGTAATTGTTTTTTAATCTTCATTATTTACTTTAAGCTATTACAGTGTGTCTCTATATACATATTTATTTTAAATTTTTTCATACATTTTTGGCCAAATGATGTGCATTTCAATTTCTTAAACTCACTTGTTATTTCATATGTTGACCTGAGGGGCAGCACTTCAAATTTTTTAAACACACTTATCAAAAAATGTCAGTATTTTACAAGAAATAAAATGGCAATATTGTCATAAAAATCAGAATTTTCTATGACAAATGTCACCATTTTGCATTAAAATGTAATAATTTTACATAAGAAAGCAATACTTTTACAAGAAAATATTGCAATTTACAGAAACAGATAGAATGTGAGAAATGATTCCCAATTTTTATAAGAAAAAGTTGACAAATTGTGAGAAAAAGACTGCTTTTTATTTTATTTTGTGTGTAATTGTTTTTTAATCTTCATTATTTTCTTTGTTATTACAGTATGTCTCTGTATACATATTTATTTTTATTTTTAAAATAAATTTTGGCCAAATGGGGCGCATTTCAATTTTGTACACACACACTTATTTCATATGTTGACCAGAGACACACTTGTCAAAAAATGTCACTATTTTACAAGAACAAGAAAAAAAATGTCAATATTGTCATAAGTCAGAATTTTATATGAAAAATGTCACCATTTTTTATTAAAATGTAATAATTTTACATAACAAAGCAATACTTTTTTTGGAGAAAATATTGCAATTTACAGAAAGGATATGAGAAATTGTTCCCAATTTTTATAAGAAAGTCGAAAAATTGTGAGAAAAAGACTGCTTATATTTATTTTTATTTTTGTGTGTGTTTGGGTGTGTGTGTGTGTGTGTGTGTGTGTGTGTGTAATTGTTTTTTAGTTTTCATCATTTACTTCAAGTTATTACAGTAAGTCTCTATATACATATTTATTATTATTTTTTAAATAAATTTTCGCCAAAGTGGTCGCATTTCCATTTCTTGTGTAGACTTGTTATTACACACACTGGCCAGAGGGGGAGCAAACCCACTTGTTATTTCATATGTTGACCAGGGGGTCAGCGCTTCAGATTTTTTAGACACATTTGTCAAAAAATGTCACTATTTTACAAAAACAAGAAAAAAATGGTAATACTGTCATAAAAGTCAGAATTTTATACGACAAATGTCTCTAATTTTTTATTAAAAAGTAATACATTTACATTATAAAGAACTTTACGAGAAAATATTGCAATATTACAGAAACAGAAAGAATATGACAAATTGTTCCCAATTTAATAAGAAAAAAGTTGACACATTGTGAGGAAGACTGCTGTTAGTTTTTTTTGTGTGTAATTGTTTTTTAATCTTCATTATTTACTTTAAGTTATTACAGTATGTCTCTCTCTCTCTCTCTCTCTCTCTCTCTCTCTCTCTCTCTCTCTCTCTCTCTCTCTCTCTATATATATATATATATATATATATATATATATATATATATATTTAAATTTTTTTAAATACATTTTCGCCAAAGGAGGCGCATTTGAATTTCTTACGCACACTTGTTATTTCATATGTTGACTAGAGGGGGAGCACTTTAAATCTTTAAGTCACACTTGTCCAAAAATGTCACTATTTTACAAAAACAGGAAAAAAATGGCAATGTTGTCATAAAAGTCAGAATTTTATATGACAAATGTCTCTATTTTTTTTATTAAAAAGTAATACATTTACATTAAAAAGTAAGAACTATACGAGAAAATATTGCAATATTACAGAAACAGAAAGAATATGACAAATTGTTCCCAATTTTATAAGAAAAAAGTTGACACATTGTGAGGAAGACTGCTTTTAGTTTTTTTTGTGTGTAATTGTTTTTTAATCTTCATTATTTACTTTAAGTTATTACAGTATGTCTCTATACATATATATTTATTAAATTTTTTTTAAATACATTTTGGCCAAAGGGGGCGCATTTCAATTTCTTACGCACAATTGTTATTTCATATGTTGACTAGAGGGGCAGCACTTCAAATTTTTTAGACACACTTGTCAAACAATTTCAGTATTTTACAAAAACAAGAAATAAAATGGCAATATTGTCATAAAAGTCAGAATTTTATATGACAAATGTCTCTATTTTGCATTAAAAAGTAATAATTTTACATTACTAAGAACTTTACGAGAAAATGTTGCAATATTACAGAAACAGAAAGAATGTGAGAAATTGTTCACAATTTCATGAATAAAAAAGTCAACACATTGTGAGAAAAAGACTGGTTTTAGTTTTTTTTGTGTGTGTAATTGTTTTTTACTCTTCATTATTTACTTTAAGTTATTACAGTATATCTCTGTATACATATTTATTTTTATTTTCAAAATACATTTTGCCAAAGGGGCGCATTTCAATTTCTTACACACACTTGTTATTTCATATGTTGATCAGAGGGGCAGCACTTCAAATTTTTTAGACCTACTCATCAAAAAATGTCACTATTTTACAAAAACAAGAAAAAAATGGCATTATTGTCATAAAAGTCAGAATATTATAAGACAAATGCCTCCATTTTGGATTAAAAAGTAATAATTTTACATAAGAAAGCAATAATTTTACAAGAAAATATTGCAATTTTACAGAAACAGAAAGAATATGAGAAATTGTTCCCAATTTTTATAAGAAAAAGCTGACAAATTGTGGGGAAAAGACTGCTCTTATTTATTATTTTGTGTGTGTGTGTGTGTGTGTGTGTGTGTGTGTGTGTAATTGTTTTTTAATATTCATTATTTACTTCAAGTTTTTACAGTCAGTCTCTATATACATATTAATTTTTATTTTTTAATTAAATTTTGGCCAAAGTGGTCGCAATTCCATTTCTTGCACACTCTTGTTATTACACACACTGGCCAGAAGGGGAGCAAACCCACTTGTTATTTCATATGTTGAGAGGAGGGGGAGCACTTCAAATCTTTTTGTCACACTTGTCAAAAAATGTCACTATTTTACAAAAACAGGAAAAAAATGGCAATATTGTCATAAAAGTCAGAATTTTATATGACAAATGTCTCTATTTTTTTTTATTAAAAAATAATACATTTACATTAAAAAGTAAGAACTTTACGAGAAAATATTGCAATATTACAGAAACAGAAAGAATATGATAAATTGTTCCCAATTTTATAAGAAAATAGTTGACACATTGTGAGGAAGACTGCTTTTATTTTCTTGTGTGTAATTGTTTTTTAATCTTCATTATTTACTTTAAGTTATTACAGTATGTCTCTATATACATATTTATTTAAATTTATTAAATAAATTTTGGCCAAAGGGGGCGCATTTCAATTTCTTACACACACTTGTTATTTCATATGTTGACTAGAGGGGCAGCGCTTAAAATTTTTTAGACACACTTGTCAAAAAATGTCCCTATTTTATAAAAACAACAAAAAAAATGGCAATATTGTCATAAAAGTCAGAATTTTCTAAGACAAATGTCACCATTTTGCATTAAAATGTAACAACTTTACATAAGAAAGCAATACTTTTACGAGAATATATTACAATTTACAGAAACAGAAAGAATATGAGAAATTGTTCCCCATTTTTATAAGAAAATGTTGACAAATTGTGAGAAAAAGACTGCTTTTATTTATTTATTTATTTGTGTGTGTGTGTGTGTGTGTGTGTGTACAATAGTTTTTTAGTCTTCATCATTTACTTCAAGTTATTACAGTCAGTCTCTATTTACATATTTATTTTTATTTTTTAATTTAATTTTGGCCAAAGTGGTCGCAATTCCATTTCTTGCACACACTTATTACACACACTGGCCAGAGGGGGAGAAAACCCACTTGTTATTTCATATGTTGACCAGAGGGGCAGCACCTCAAAATTTTTAGACACACTCGTCAAAAAATGTCACTATTTTACAAAACCAGGAAAACAATGGCAATATTGACATAAAAGTCAGAATTTTATATGACAAATGTCACCATTTTGCATTAAAAAGTAATAATTTTACATAAGATAGCAATAATTTTGAGAAAATATTGCAATTTTACAGAAACAGAAAGAATATGAGAAAATGTTCCCAATTTTTATAAGAAAAAGTCGACAAATTGTGAGAAAAAAGACTGCTTTTATTTATTTTATTTTGTGTGTGTGTGTGTGTGTGTGTGTGTGTGTGTGTGTGTGTGTGTGTGTGTGTGTGTGTGTGTGCGTGCGTGTGTGTGTGAGTGTGCGTGTGTGTGTGTGCGTGTGTGTGTGTGTGCGTGCGTTATTACACACACTGGCCAGAGAGGGCGCAAACCCACTTGTTATTTCATATGTTGATCAGAGGGGGAGCACTTCAAAATTTTTAGACACACTTGTCAAAAAAGGTCCCTATTTTACAAAAACAAGAAAAAAAAAAATCGCAATATTGTCATAAAAGTCAGAATTTTATATGAAAA
The DNA here is from genome assembly GCF_033978795.1 of Nerophis ophidion. Taxonomy (NCBI): domain Eukaryota; kingdom Metazoa; phylum Chordata; class Actinopteri; order Syngnathiformes; family Syngnathidae; genus Nerophis; species Nerophis ophidion. The sequence goes on along the minus strand of NC_084620.1, from coordinate 51,054,410 downwards.
ATGTCACTATTTTGCATTAGAAAGTAATAATTTTCCATTAAAAATAAGAACTTTGCGAGAAAATATGGCAACATTACAGAAACACAAAAAATCTGAGAAATTGTTTTCAATTTCATAAGAAAAAAGTCGACACGTTGTGAGAAAAATACAATTTTTTTTGTGTGTAATTGTTTTTTAATCTTTATTATTGACGTCAAGATATTACGGTATGTCTCAATATACACATTTATTTTAATTATTTCATTAATTTTGGTCAAAGGGGTGCATTTAAATTTCAGCCACACACTTATTTCAAATGTTGACCAGAAGGGGGAGCACTTACAAACCCAACACACAGCCAATTTAAAAAAATACCAAAGTCAATGTTAACTTTTATATCCACATTAAATCAAGAAACAATCCTGACTTTGGAGCAATGTTCACAGACTCTAGTATTTGGCTCTCTATTACATGCAATGTTATCAGGACCATGATTGCCTTAACTTGTTCACACTTCCTCATATGGAAGCTACTTTTCATTATTGATGTCTCAAGAAGGGTAGAAATACAAGAACACACACACACACACACACCCCATCAGTCAGTTATATAATCCCCCCCCTGTGCTTTCTCTTCTTCTCGCATGGCGACCTATCCGTGGTATCGGCCCCAAAAAAATAAGTTTTTTTCCTTGTCGGGAAATCATCTAAGCAGCGATGATTAGGAAGTGACAAAACAAAGCCGGAGCTCAAATAGCATTTTAATTATTCAATATGTGTTCATATTTAGTGACATGAACTCTATTTAGCAAAGGACGCCATGAAAGACACTTTAAATGGATCAATTTGTGGAAATGCAATCATTTATTTTTTGCAAATATCAGCTCATTTGGAATTTGATGCTTGCAACATATTTCCCCAAAGCTGGCACAAGTGGCAAAAAAGACTGAGAAAGTTGAGGAATGCTCGACAAAACACTTATTTGGACACATCCCACAGGTTGATGGGGAACAGGTGGGTGCCGTGATTGGGTATAAATGCAGCTTCCGTGAAATGCTCACTCGTTCACAAGCAAGGACGGGGCGAGGGTCGCCGCTTTGTCAACAAATACCTGAGCAAATTGTTATAAGAAAAACATTTCCCAACCAGCTATTGCACCGCATTTAGGGATTTTACCATCTACGCTCTGTAATATCATCAAAATGTTCGGAGAATCTGGAGAAATCACTGCACGTAAGCCATGATATTAAGCACTTTGGATCCCTCAGGCAGTACTGCATCAAAACGCCACAACATTGTGTAAAGGATATCACCACGTGGGCTCAGGAACACCTCAGAAAACCAAGTGCAAGTTAAAACTCTACTATGCGAAAACCAAAGCCATTTATCAACAACACCCGGAAACTCGCTGGACTGATGCAAAGTGGAAAAGTTTTCTGTGGTCTGACGAGTCCACGTTTCAATTTGTTTTTGGAAACTGTGGACGTCGTGTCCTCCAGAACAAAGAGGAAAAGAATCATCTGGATTGTTCAAGGCGCAAAGTATAAAGGGCAGCAACAGTGTTTCCCACAGGTCAGGCATCTATTTGTGGTGGTGTGGTCGGGGGTATGATGGGGGGGCGATGACCAAGAAGAAGGCGGAGTTGGAATATAAATACAACACTTTATGTACATATTTCTATACATATTTTTATAATATTTACATATTTCTATAATATGTAACTACAAGCTCCATTCACAGCCAGAGTCCCATTGCTTTTATGAGCGGGCGAGGGAGTCTAAAGCCGAAAAAAAAAAATTAAGAAAGTAATTTTATTCCATATATTTTTTTATTTTATTTGTGGCGGCCTTAATTCTTTCCTGATGGGACGTTACAAATAAATGAATGTGTGGGAAACCCTGCAGCAAACTGTGATGGTATAGGGGTTTAATTAGTGCCCAAGGCATGGGTAACTTACACATCTGTGAAGGCACCACTGAAGCTGAAAGGTACGTACAGCTTTTGGAGCAACATATGTTGTCATCCAAGCAACGTTGTGAAGGACGCCCCTGCTTATTTCAGCAAGACGATGCCAAGCCAGGTGTTACAACAGCGTGGCTTCATAGTAAAAGAGTGCGGGGTACTAGTCCGGCCTGCCTGTCCAATCCTCATGGACGAGCAAGGATGCGTCCAAGGAGACCTTGGTGTACGATACCTGCTCATTCAGCCAAGACACTGTGAATCTTATCCTGTCTCTTCATCCGCAAAAAGGTAAAAAAACTTCAGTGTACTTTAAAGCAAAATTTTATTTTTTGCTCGTTTTACCAAGTCAGACTTCAGGAAAATATCCTCAGACATACTGTAAAAGTGCGACGTGCGACGTTAGTCCGTGAACACAACAGGGACCAGCGTTGCGATTCCAGCAAAAAACACGCTAAATTTACCAAAGGAAAACCATGTGGGTGCTCACTCTCAGACTCTGTTCCCCTCCCTCGCTTATACACTGTGTTGTTTTGCATGTCTCCAGACCTAATTTATACAAAGATATACTTTAAAAATGCAACGAGCGACTATAACACAGAACAGCAAAGAACACGCAAAATTTACAAAAGAGAAACCATGTGGGTGTTACCTCTCAGACTCAGTTCCCCTCCTTCGCTCCTACACCTTCAGACCTCATTTATACTAAGATATACTTTAAAAGTGCGACAGGCGACTGTAGTCCGTGAACGCAACACGGACCCGCAGAGAACGCGTGAAATTTACAAAAGAAAAACCATGTGGAAGCTCCCTCTCAGACTCCGTTGCCCTCTCTCGCTCCTACCGTGTTGTTTTGCATGCCTCCAGACCTAAATTATACTAAGATATAGTTCAAAAGTGCGACGGTGACTGTAGTCCGTGAATGCAACACAGACCAGCATTGCAATTTAGAAAAGAGAAACCATGTGGGGGCTCTTTCTCAGACTCTGTTGCCCTCTTTCTCTCCTACCGTGTTGTTTTGCACGCCTCCAGACCTCATTTATACTAAGATATACTTTAAAAGTGCGACGGGTGACTGTAGTCCGTGAAGGCAACAGGGACCAGCAAAGAACACTTGAAATTTACAAAAGAGAAACCATGTGGGTGCTCCCTCTCAGACTCTGTTGCCTTCCCTCGCTCCTAGCGTGTGGTTTTGCACGCCTCCAGACCTCATTTATACTAAGATATACTTTAAAAGGGTGACTGTAGTCCGTGAACGCAACATGGACCAGCGTTGCAATTCCAGCAAAAAACACGCTAAATTTACCAAAGAAAAACCATGTGGATGCTCCCTCTCAGACTCGGTTCCCCTCCCTCGCTTATATACTGTGTAGTTTTGCATGTCTCCAGACCTAATTGATACTAAGATATACTTTAAAAGTGCAACGGACGACTCTAGTTCACGAACGGAACACAGACCATCAAAGAACACGCAAAATTGACAATAGAGAAACCATGTGGGTGCTCCCTCTCAGACTCTGTTGCCCTCTCTTGCTCCTACCGTGTTGTTTTGCACGACTCCAGACCTCATTTATACTAAGATATACTTTAAAAGTGCGACGGGCGACTGTAGTCCGTGAAGGCAACAGGGACCAGTGTTGCAATCCCAGCAAAAAACATGCTAAATTTACCAAAGAAAAACCATGTGGGTGCTCCCTCTCAGACTCTGTTCCCCTCCCTCGCTTATATACTGTGTTGTTTTGCATGTCTCCAGACCTAATTTATACTAAGATATACTTTAAAAGTGCAACGGGCGACTCTAATTTCGCGAACGGAATACAGACCAGCAAAGAACACGAAAAATTTACAAAAGAGAAACCATGTGGGTGCTCTCTCTCAGACTCTTTTTCCCCTCCCTCATTCCTACGGTGTTGTTTTGCACGCCTCCAGTCCTCATTTATACTAAGATATACTTTAAAAGTCCGACGGGCGACTGTAGTCCGTCAACGCAAAAAGGACCAGTAAAGCGTACACAAAATTTACAAAAGAGAAACCATGTGGTTGCACCCTCTCAGACTCTGTTGCCCTCTCTCACTCCTACCGTGTTGTTTTGCATGCCTCCAGACCTCATTTATACTAAAATATACTTTAAAAGTGCGACGGGCGACTGTAGTCAGTCAACGCAACACGGACCAGCATAGAACACGCAAGATTTATAAAAGAGAAACCATGTGGGTGCTTCCTCTCAGACTCTGGTACCCTCCCTCGCGTCTGCCGTGTTATTTTGCATGCCTCCACACCTCATTTATACTAAGATATACTTTAAAAGTGTGACAGGCGACTGTAGTCCGTGAACGCAACACGGACCAGCAGAGAACAAGTGAAATTTACAAAAGAGAAACCATGTGGGTGCTCCCTCTCAGACTCTGTTGCCCTCTCTCGCTCCTACTGTGTTGTTTTGCACGACTCCAGACCTCATTTATACTAAGACATACTTTAAAAGTGCGACAGGCGACGGTAGTCCGTTAACGCAACACGGACCAGCGTTGCAATTTACAGAAGAGAAACCATGTGGGTGCTCTCTCTCAGACTCTTTTCCCCTGCCTCATTCCTACGGTGTTGTTTTGCACGCCTCCAGTCCTCATTTATGCGAAGATATACTTTAAAAGTGTGACGGGCGACTGTAGTCCGTGAACGCAACACGGACCAGCAAAGCGCACGCAAAATTTACAAAAGAGAAACCATATGGATGCTCCCGCTCAGACTTTGTTTCCCTCCCTCGCTCCTACTTTGTTGTTTTGCATGCCTCCAGGCCTTGTTTATATCGACGGTAGTATTTTCCCATTAAAAACATTGATTTCAATTAGTGTAAAACTCTTGTTTATTGGGCTAAAACATTAAAGATATTTAATTGTATTGCCCGAGCAAAAACAAGCTGCAGAGTCAAACACGCCATTGAAGTCACGATTATCATGTCGGCCTCAAAATAGCACAATATAGAAAGTCTTTGTTGACCTTTTTCATGATTTGTTGTTCTTGTCCTTCTCCGAGAAATATATTTCAATTAATTGGTTGATTAGTTTGCAAACAGGGAAAGTATCAAACAGAGTGAGAAAGATCTTTTTGAGCATTGAACAAACACAAACATTAGAAACTTGACATTTAAACTTTGATTAGGTCTCCTTATCGAGCCCAGGAAAGTTTGTTCATTTTTGCTTTCTATTTTTTTACACAACGCTCTTAAAACAGTAGCAGCGGTTTACATGTCTTCAAAGATATTCATTGTCCTATCTGAGTTGGCACAAGTGGCAAAAAAGACTAAGAAAAGTTGAGGAATGCTCATCAAACGCTTATTTAGAACATCCCACAGGTAACGGGGAACAGGTGGGTGCCATGATTGAGTATAAAAGCGGCTTCCATGAAATGCTCAGTCGTTTGCAAACAAGGACGGGGCGAGGGTCGCCACTTTGTCAACAAATGCCTCAGCAAATTGTTTCGGAACGATATTTCTCAACCAGCTATTGCAAGGAATTTAGGGATTTCGCCATTTGTGCTAAGCAACATCCTCAAAAGGTTGAGCGAATCTGGAGAAATCACTGCACGTAAGCCATGATATTACGCACCGTGGATCCCTCAGGCGGTACTGCATCAAAAAGCCACATCTGTGTGTAAAGGATATCACCACATGGGCTCGAGAACACTTCAGAAAACCACTTTCAGTAACTGCAGTTGGTCGCTACGTCTGTAAGTGCAAGTTAAAACTCTACAATGCAAAGCCAAAGATTTTTATCAACAACACCCAGAAACGTCGGCGGGTTTGCTGGACCCGAGCTTTTTATCAACAACACCCAGAAACGTTGGCGGGTTTGCTGGGCCCGAGCTTATCTAAGATGGACTGATGCAAAGTGGAAAAGTTAAACTATGCAAAACCTTCACTCGACCCTGATTTAGCCATTCCTTTACCACTTGTGAGGTGTGTTTTTGATGTCATTGTCCTGTTGGAACAACCAGCTGCGCCCAAGACCTAACCTCCGAGCTGATTATTTTAGCTTGTCCTGAGGAATTTGGAGGTTATCCTCCTTTTTCATTGTCCCATTTTAGGCACCAGTTCCATCCATCCATCCATTTTCTACCGCTTGTTCATTTTGGGTTGGTAGGGGTTGCTTAAGCCTATCCAGGGGTATACCCTGGACAAGTCGCCACCTCATCACAGAAGCATCAGTTCCGTTGGCAGCAATAATACTACACCCACCGTGCTTGACGGTAAGAAGGGTGGTCCTGGGATTAAAGGCCACACCCGTTCTCCTCCAAACATATTACTGGGTATTGTGGAAAAACAGCTTACTTTTTGTTTCATCTGACACCACATGGACAAAAACTGTACCCCGATATAGGATTCTTACATTGGTCGTAGGGTTGTACGGTATAAGCGATAACAATGACTCATATTCGGTTCTATACCGCCTCTGAAAAAGTATGGAGGAATAGCTAGACAATATACCGCTCAATTTTTGATAAGATAAGACCTAAAGGTCTTATCTTTGTCCATGTGATTAAACAAAAAGTGAGCTGTTTGGAGGAGATAAGGTGAGGCCTTTAATGCCAGGAACACCATGCCTGCCGTCAAGCATGGTGGTGGTAGTATTATGCGCTGGGCCTGTTTTGCTGCCAATGGAACTGCTGCTTTACAGAGAGTAAATGGGACAAAGAAAAAGGAGGATTAGCTCCAAATTGTTCAGAACAAGCTAAAATCATCAGCCCGGAGGTGGGGTCTTGGGCGCACTTCGACAATGACCCCTAACACACGTCAAAAGTGGTAAAGGAATGGCCAAATCAGGGTAGAATTAAGGTTTTACACTTTTTCACTTTGCATCAGTCCATCTTAGATGAGCTCGGGCCCAGCGAACCCGTCGGCATTTCTGGGTGTTGTTGATAAATATCTTTGGCTTTGCATTGTTTTAACTTGCACTTACAGACGTAGCGACCAACTGCAGTTACTGACAGTGGTTTTCTGAAGGTTTTAGAATGGCCTTGCCAAAAGTCCTGACTAAAACATGTGGACAATGCTGAAGAAACAAGTCCATGTCAGAAAACCAATACGTTTAGCTGAACTGCACCATTTTTGTCATGAGGAGTGGTCAAACATTTGGAGGTAATCAATCACCATTTACTCTCTGTAAAGCACCAGTTCCATTGGCAGCAATATAGGCCCATAGCATAATACTACCACCACCATGATTGACGGTAGGTTTGGTGTTCCTGGGATTAAAGGCCAAACATATTGCTGGGTATTGTGGCCAAACTGCTCCATTTTTGTTTCATCTCCAGAAGGTCTTATCTTTGTTCATGTGATGTCAGATGAAACAAAAATGTTGCTGTTTGGCCACAATACCCAGGCGGTTTAGCTCGGTTGGTAGAGTGTCCGTGCCAGCAACTTGAGGGTTGCATGTTTGATTCCCGCTTCCGCCATCCTAGTCAATGCCGTTGTGTCCTTGGGCAAGACACTTTACCCACCTGCTCCCAGTGCCACCCACACTGGTTTAAATGTACCTTAGATATTTGGTTTCACTATGTAAAGCACTTTGAGTCACTAGAGAAAAGCGCTATATAAATATAATTCACTTCAAAATTCACGCCTTTAATCCCAGGAACACCAATCCTACCGTCAAGCATGGTGGTGGCAGTATTATGCTTTAGGTTTGTTTTGCTGCCAATGGAACTGGTGTTTTATACGGGACAATGAAAAAGGACTTGAAACGTGTGGACAATGCTGAAGAAACAAGTCCATGTCAGGAAAAGCAACACATTTAGCTGAACTGCAGTGGTGAAAAATGTAAGCAGAAGCTTGTGGATGGCTACCAAAAGCGCCTTATTGCAGTGAAACTTGCCAAGGGACATGTTAGCAAATATTAACATTGCTGTACGTATACTTTTGACCCAGCTGCTTCCCTCTGGATGGCGCTAAAAAGCTTCTAAATTCATAACCGATTGATTTTAAATACGGTTTAATTCCCAAGTAAGTATCTCTACTGTAGAGTCATAAATCTGAGCGGTATTCCTGCTTCTTCTTAAGCGTTTTTGTCAAGTGTGTCTTCAGTAATGTCTGCTCTTATAACACGTTTTGTGTCCTGCGGCTATAAATAGCAGCAATAAACATATTCTCACTTCCACAGGACGGCAATCTATCTGTGGCTGATTTTGTGTTACACTCCAGCAGCACTGAGAGCGGGCTCACCCCTAAACGACTTTGAGGTAATGTGGCAATTTAATCCTCTTTTACCCCCCAAAAATACACAAGTTTGATGTTAATATGCATTGGCAGAGTCTAGTCCATAGTGGATCTAACATAATAGTGAGAGTCCAGTCCATAGTGGATCTAACATAATAGTGAGAGTCCAGTCCATAGTGGATCTAACATAATAGTGAGAATCCAGTCCATAGTGGATCTAACATAATAGTGTGAGAGTCCAGTCAATAGTGGATCTAACATAATAGTGAGAGTCCAGTCCATAGTGGATCTAACATAATAGTGAGAATCCAGTCCATAGTGGATCTAACATAATAGTGTGAGAGTCCAGTCAATAGTGGATCTAACATAATAGTGAGAGTCCAGTCCATAGTGGATCTAACATAATAGTGAGATAGTCCGGTCCATAGTGGATCTAACATAATAGTGTGAGAGTCCAGTCCATAGTGGATCTAACATAATAGTGTGAGAGTCCAGTCCATTGCTGATCTAACATAATAGTGTGAGAGTCCATTCCATAGTGGATCTAACATAATAGTGTGAGTCCAGTCCATAGTGGATATAATAGTGTGAGAGTCCAGTCCATAGTGGATCTAACATAATAGTGAGAGAATCCAGTCCAGAGTGGATCTAACATAATAATGAGAGAGTCCATTCCATAGTGGATCTAACATAATAGTGAGAGTCCAGTCCATAGTGGATCTTACATAATAGTGTGAGTCCAGTCCATAGTGAATCTAACATAATAGTGTGAGAGTCCAGTCCATAGTGGATCTGACATAATAGTGAGAGTCTAGTCCATAGTAGATATGACATAATAGTGAGAGTCTAGTCCATAGTGGATCCAACATAATAGTGTGAGTCCAGTCCATAGTGGATCTAACATAATAGTGTGGGAGTCCAGTCCATAGTGGATCTAACATAATAGTGTGAGAGTCCAGTCCATAGTGGATCTAATATAATAGTGTGACAGTCCAGTCCATAGTGGATCTGACATAATAGTGAGAGTTTAGTCCATAATGGATCTGACATAATAGTGAGAGTCTAGTCCAGAGTGGATCTGACATAATAGTGAGAGTCTAGTCCATAGTGGATCTAACATAATAGTGTGAGAGTCCAGTCCATAGTGGATCTAACATAATAGTGTGATAGTCCAGTCCATAGTGGATATAACATAATAGTGTGAGAGTCCAGTCCATAGTGGATCTAACATAATAGTGTGAGAGTCCAGTCCATAGTGGATCTAACATAATAGTGTGAGAGTCCAGTCCATAGCTGATCTAATATAATAGTGTGAGAGTCCAGTCTATAGTGGATTTAACATAGTAGTTTGGGAGTCCAGTCCATAGTGGATCTAACATAATATTGTAAGAATCCAGTCCATAGTGGATCTAACATAATAGTAAGAGAGTCTAGTCCATAGTGGATCTAACATAATAGTGTGAGTCCAGTCCATAGTGGATCTAACATGATAGTGAGAGTCCAGTCCATAGTGGATCTAACATAATACTGAGAGTCCAGTCCATAGTGGATATAACATAATAGTGAGAGTCCAGTCCAAAGTGGATCCAACATAATAGTGAGAAAGTCCAGTCCATAGTGGATCTAATATAATAGTAAGAGAGTCCAGTCCATAGTGGATGTAACATAATAGTGTGAGAGTCCAGTCAATAGTGGATCTAACATGATAGTGAGAGTCCAGTCCATAGTGGATCTAACATAATAGTGAGAGTCCAGTCCATAGTGGATCTAACATAATAGTAAGAGAGTCCAGTCCATAGTGGATCTAACATAATAGTGTGAGAGTCCAGTCCATAGTGGATATAACATAATAGTGTAAGAGTCCAGTCCATAGTGGATCTAACATAATAGTGAGAGTCCAGTCCATAGTGGATCTAACATAATATTGTGAGAGTCCAGTCCATAGTGGATCTAACATGATAGTGAGAGTCCAGTCCATAGTGGATCTAACATAATAGTGAGAGTCCAGTCCATAGTGGATATAACATAATAGTGAGAGTCCAGTCCATAGTGGATCCAACATAATAGTGTGAGAGTCCAGTCCATAGTGGTTCTAACATAATAGTGTGAGAGTCCAGTCCATAGTGGATCTAATATAATAGTGTGAGAGTCCAGTCCATAGTGGATATATCATAAGAGTGAGACTCCAGTCCAAAGTGGATCTAACATAATAGTGTGAGTCCAGTCCATAGTGGATCTAACATTATAGTGAAAGTCCAGTCCATAGTGGATCTAGCATAATAGTTAGAAAGTCCAGTCCATAGTGGATCTAACATTATAGTGAGAGTCCAGTCCATAGTGGATCTAACATAATAGTGAGAGAGTCCAGTCCATAGTGGATCTTACATAATAGTGAGAGTCCAGTCCATAGTGGATCTAGCATAATAGTGAGAGAGTCCAGTCCATAGTGGATCTTACATAATAGTGTGAGTCCAGTCCATAGTGGATCTAACATGATAGTGAGAGTCCAGTTCATACTGGATCTAACATAATATTGTGAGAGTCCAGTCCATAGTAGATCTAACATAATAGTGAAATTCCAGTCCAAAGTAGATCTAACATAATAGTGAAAGTCCAGTCCATAGTGGATCTAACATAATATTGTGAGAGTCCAGTCCATAGTGGATCTAATATAATAGTGTGAGAGTCCAGTCCATAGTGGATCTAACATAAGAGTGAGAGTCCAGTCCATTGTGGATCTAACATAATAGTGTGAGTCCAGTCCATGGTGGATATAACATAATAGTGAGTGTCCAGTCCAAAGTGAATCGAACATAATAGTGAAAGTCCAGTCCATAGTGGATCTAACATAATAGTGAAAGTCCAGTCCATAGTGGATCTAACATTATAGTGAGAGTCCAGTCCATAGTGGATCTAACATAATAGTGAGAGAGTCCAGTCCATAGTGGATCTTACATAATAGTGAGAGTCCAGTCCATAGTGGATCTAACATAATAGTGAGAGTCCAGTCCATAGTGGATCTAACATAATAGTGAGAGAGTCCAGTCCATAGTGGATCTTACATAATAGTGAGAGTCCAGTCCATAATGGATCTAGCATAATAGTGAGAGTCCAGTCCATAGTGGATCTTACATAATAGTGAGAGAGTCCAGTCCATAGTGGATCTAACATAATAGTGAGAGTCCAGTCCATAGTGGATCTAACGTAATATTGTGAGTCCAGTTCATAGTGGATCCAACATAATAGTCAGAGTCTAGTCCATAGGGGGGCCAGCAGGAGATTATTCCGAGTAGAGACAGTTCAGCAGCAACCCCGTGTCCCGAGAACAGCCAGCGCTTCATCCGTGGCCAAGATTTTTGTTTGCCTGTTTTTTTTTCCGTTGCCTTATTATCTGTTGTTGAAGTCCATATTTGGTCCTTGAGCATGCAGTCCCTTGTACAAACATGATGAATCACTCCTCAAAAGGGATCTTTGATTCAGTTCCATGAAGGACACGCTCCCTCTTCTTATCAGCGGTTGCGTCGTAAGGGCTGGTCTCTTAAAACTTGGCCAAGTCCTATTCTGTCTCGGTGGTCCTTTTTGCTGGATGTATATGTGGTCCAGAGTGACCAGTGTGTTTTATTCCCTGAGAGGAACAATGTTAAAATCCAACAGCTGTTGCGTAATAAGTACAATGCTTTCAGTATTAACACATTTTAGGGCGCAACAGACTGCAAAGAGGAAAGTGAACAACAAACCATGAATGATACACTACTGCCATCTAACCTCTTGGACTCGCAACTGCAACATATTGTAATACACTCTAAAAATGTGATAGTGAAATGAAGATCTACTAACAGGACGGCAGTGATCATGATAAACTCATTTTAAAATTTAAAAATTTAAAAATTCGGTACCGTATCGTTTCAAGTGTGAACAGTACTCATCCCTACCTCCAGGTAATGTTCTCATTTTCAAAGCCAACAAAGAAACTGAGTAAAAAAAAAACGCTGCAACGTAAGTAAAGTGAAATTCTACTTTTTCAAAAATGCGCTAGCTTGATGCCAAAATAAATTGTTTTTGCTATTGACATGCTACTGATTAGCATTAGCGCTTTTACACGGCGTTCCTGACGCCTCCAAACTTTTTAACGAACGCTAAAACTAAGATGCTCGTTGCAATCAAAAAGCCAGTGTGCAATACGTACTATACTTACAGGGTTAACACTTTTTAGGGCGCAACAAAAGCGAATAACCTGACTAGCAAACACAGCATAAACTATACACTACTGCCATATGACATCATGGACTTTCAACTTATTGTCGTACTTGCAAGTTAAGATAATTAAACAAGATATGACAACTGGACAGCGGTTTTGAAATGTTGCAAAAACAATTATTTATTAACACACTCGAAAGTACCGAAAATTGGTACAACTTGAGTACCGGTATCCAGGCACTGTGAATCGGTACCGTATCATTTCAAGTGTGAACAGAACCCACTCCTCCCTCCCAGGTAATGTTGCCATTCTCATAGCCAACAAAGAAAGTGGGTCAAAAATGCGCTAGCTTGATGCTAATACAAATTGTTTTTGCTATTGACATGCTACTTATTAGCATTAGTGCTTTTACAAGGCGATTTCGACGGCTCCAATTTTGTTAATGAAAACTACAACTAAGATGCATGTTACAATCACACAGACGGTGTGCAAAGATTACAATACTTACAGGGTTAACATTTTTTAGGGCGCAACAAAAGAGACTACCCTGACCAGCAAACACACCATAAACTATACACTACTGCCCTCTGACATCATGGACTTGTAACTTATTGTCGTACTTGCAAATGAGATCGTTAAAGATCGTTTTTGAAATGTTGCGATAACAATTAATATTTATTAACACACTCAAAAATACCAAAAATTGGTACTATTGAGTAGCAGTATCCAGGATTTGTGAATCGATACCGTATCATTTCAAGTGTGAAGAGTACTCATACCTATCTCCAGGTAATGCTGTCATTTTCAAAGCCAACAAAAAAAGTGAGTCAAAAAAACGTTGCAACATTAGTAAAGTGAGGATCTACTTTTACAAAAATGCACTAGCTCGATGCTAAAATACATTGTTTTTGCCATTGACATGCTACTGATTAGCATTAGTGCTTTTACATGGCGATTTCGACACCTCTGTACTTTTAAACGAAAGCCACAACAAAGATGCACGTTACAATCACACAGCCGGTGTGTAAAGAGTACTATACTTACAGGGTTAATACTTTTTAGGGCGCAACAAAAGAGACTGCCCTGACCAGCAAACACACCATAAACTATACACTACTGCCATCTGACATCATGGACTTGCAACTTATTGTCGTACTTGCAAATGAGATCGTTAAAGATCGGTTTTGAAATGTTGCAATAACAATTAATATTTATTAACACACTCAAAAGTACCGAAAATTGGAAAAATTGCGTAGCGGTAACCAGGCACTGTGAATCAGTACCGTATCGTTTCAAGTGTGAACAGTACTCATCCCTACATCCAGGTAATGTTGTCATTTTCAAAGCCAACACAGAAAGTGAGTCAAAAAAACGCTGCAACGTAAGTAAAGTAAGGTTCTACTTTTACAAAAATGCACTAGATCGATGCTAAAATAAATAGTTTTTGCTATTGACATGCTACTGATTAGCATTAGTGCTTTTACATGGCGGTTTCGAGACCTCTGTACTTTTAAACGAAAGCCACAACGAAGATGCACGTTACAATCACACAGCCGGTGTGCAAAGAGTACTATACTTACTGGGTAAACACGTTTTAGGGCGCAACAAAAGAGGCTACCCTGACCAGCAAACACACCATATACTATACACTACTGCCATCTGACAGCATGGACTTGTAACTTATTGTCGTACTTGCAAATGAGATCGTTAAAGATTGGTTTTGAAATGTTGCAATAAAAATTAATATTTATTAACCCACTCAAAAGTACCAAAAATTGGTACTATTGAGTAGCAGTACCCAGGATTTGTGAATCGGTACCGTATCGTTTCAAGTGTGAAAAGTACTTATCCCTATCTCCAGGTAATGTTGTCTTTTTCAAAGCCAGCAAAGAAAGTGAGTCAAAAAAACGCTGCAACGTAAGTAAAGTAAGGTTCTACTTTTACAAAAATGCACTAGCTTGATGCTAAAATACATTGTTTTTGCTATTGACATGCTACTGATTAGCATTAGTGCTTTTACATGGCAATTTCGACACCTCTGTACTTTTAAACGAAAGCCACAACGAAGATGCACGTTACAATCACACAGCCGGTGTGCAAAGAGTACTATACTTACAGAGTAAACACGTTTTAGGGCGCAACAAAAGAGACTACCCTGACCGGAAAACACACCATAAACTATACACGTCTGACATCATGGACGTGCAACTTATTGTCATACTTGCACCAGTTCCATTGGCAGCAAAACAGGCCCAGGGCATAATACTACCACCACCATGCTTGACGGTGGGCCTGGTGTTCCTGTGATTAAAACCTCACCTTTTCTCCTCCATACATATTGCTGGGTATTGAGGCCAATCAGCTCCATTTTTGCTTCATCTGACCACAGAAGGTCTTATCTTTGTCAGATTTACTCACTTTTTCATAAAAGAAGCAAACTTCATGAATGTTTTTGTCGTTGTTGTGAGAAACAAGTATGTGCTCTAATCACTCAAGAGTTGCAGGAATGATTGGGAACTCAAGACAGCCATGAGTGCATGCATGTACACTTTTGACCAGGACTGCACCCTGAACGTGGCGTTGCATTAATGTTTCCTATTTTCATGACGGAACCAGGTAAATTGATATTTTAGCATAGGAGAGAGCGGGGGAACATTATGTAAATCCAAATCTGCCTCCAAACGGCGCTCTCTAATTACTTCTCGGTGTCAAATACACAAAACCGACATTTTCTCTGTGAGATAAGAATAAAAACAAACGACTTGTTTATTGTGAGGGATTACCTCATTTTGTGGAGGATGTTTTCCTTCCCTCTGCCGGAGTGTGAACAGTGGTTGGGTTTGTGCAAAGCGCTGACTAATGCCTGCAGGCTCGTTATTTCACGGCCAAAGGAGTCAAGACGGCGCATAAATCATCACAGGAAGACACTTCACACAGGGGGGAAAAAGGCAGCCGATTTTTTTGCATTGTCTCTCGGCTCAATCCTCAACTTGCACGCAGGTACTAATAAAGCATTGGTCAATTAAAAAAAGCTATTTGTGGAAGTTGCCTTCCAGTGGGTCCGACCGTTGCTGCCTTTTAACAGAGCGACAGGAGATTAGATAACCAGGCCCAGCTGGGCCATCTTAAATGATAAATGATAAATGGGTTGTACTTGTATAGCGCTTTTCTACCTTCAAGGTACTCAAAGCGCTTTGACACTACTTCCACATTTACCCATTCACACACACATTCACACACTGATGGAGGGAGCTGCCATGCAAGGCGCCAACCAGCACCCATCAGGAGCAAGGGTGAAATGTCTTGCTCAGGACACAACGGACGTGACGAGGTTGGTACTAGGTGGGATTTGAACCAGGGACCCTCGGGTTGCGCACGGCCACTCTCCCACTGCGCCACGCCGTCCCACACACCTGTCACTGATTTCGAAGCTGGTCCTGGCACACCCCGCCTTGCTGCAGGCCCGCAGGCCACCCCCACCCCTCCAAATACCTCCACCACCAGAAGCAGGCCAGGAAGCTGTCCGGCCACTCCTACTCCCCCCCCTCACCCCTTTGAGGGAGCGGGAGAGGAAGTTGGCCGCAGCCATCTGCGCACCTGGTCTGTGGATCACTCTAAAGTTGTAGGGTTGTAAAGCTAAATACCAACGGGTGATCTGCCCGTTGGCGTCTTTCATGTGGTGGAGCCACTGGAGGCAAAAACTGAAGGAGCGCCCCAGGAAGTAGTATCGAAGGTGCCCCTGACCTGTGCTGCCTTTTTAACAGAGCAACAGGTGATTAGATAACAAGGCCCATGTGGGCTAGCTTACGCACCTGTCGCTGATTTCAAAGCCGGTCCCGGCACACCCTGCCTTGCTGCAGGCCCGCAGGCCACTCCCCCCCTCCAAATACCTCCACCACCAGAAGCAGGCCGGGAAGCCGTCCGGCCACGCCTACTTTCCCCCCTCACCTTCTTGAGGGAGAGGAAGTCAGCCACAGCCATTTGCGCACCCGGTCTGTGGAGCACTCCAAAGTTGTAGGGTTGTAAAGCTAGATACCAACAGAGGGGTTTGTGATGGGAGCGGAGACTGAATGAGCGCCCCCAGGAGGTAGTACCGGAGGGGCCCCCGTCCGCTGCTGCCTTTTTAACAGAGCAACAGTTGATTACATAACAAGGCCCAGATGGGCCATCTTACGCACCTGTCGGTGATTTCGAAGCCGGTCCTGGCACACCCTGCCTTGCTGCAGGCCCGCAGGCCACTCCCCCCCTCCAAATACCTCCACCACCAGAAGCAGGCCGGGAAGCCGTCCAGCCACGCCTACTTTCCCCCCTCACCTTCTTGAGGGAGAGGAAGTCAGCCACGGCGATCTGCCCACCCGACCTGTGGATCACTCTAAAGTTGCAGGGTTGTAAAGCTAGATACCAACGGAGGGGTTTGTGATGGGAGCAGAGACTGAATGAGCGCCCCCAGGAGGTAGTACCGAAGGTGCCCCTGACCGCTGCTGCCTTTTTAACAGAGCAACAGGTGATTAGATAACAAGGCCCAGGTGGACCATCTTACGCACCTGTCGGTGATTTCGAAGCCGGTCCTGGCACACCCAGCCTTGCTGCAGGCCCACAGGCCACGCCCCCCCTCCACACTACTATACTGCCCTTAAAAAAGACCCGTACTGGTGACGTCGCTGGGAATATGAGCCGAGGCGCATGTGAGTCAACCCACGCACACGGAGCACTTGCAAGTGGAAACATTGTGCAGACAGAAAATGGAGAATGGACGTGTTTTGGCTTTAAAACAAACGATAAAAAACTGCTTTAAAACATAGCTGGCTGCTGGCTAACGTCCCTCCACAGTGTTTTAGCTCATTTCAAATCACTAACCCTGGCCTCCTTGGCGACAAATCAAGTAAGTTCCTTACATGTAGCATTATCACTGGAGGATGAAAAATAGCTAAACATGCTTCACTGCACACCGTGGGAGGATACAATAGCTCACCGCTATCAGCAAGCTAGCACTTCTGAATGTAAACGAACATACATCGACTGTGACGATACCAAGTACAAGAGAGTCCGTACTACAACGATTACCACATTTCCTGGAATATAGAGCGCACCGGTGTATAAGCTGCACCCCACAAAATTTTAGCGGGGGATTTTTTTTCTTCTTCCATATATAAGACGCATCGGCTTGTAAGATGCAGATATATATGTTGGGCGGTATAGCTTGGTTGGGAGAGTGGCTGTGCCAGCAACTTGAGGGTTCCAGGTTCGAGCTCCGCTTCCGCCGTCTTAGTCACTGCCGTTTTGTTAGATATTGGGTTTCACTATGTAGCGTTTCTGGGTGTTGTTTATAAATGGCTTTGGCTTTGCATAGTAGAGTTTTTAACTTGCACTTACAGATGTAGCGACCAACTGTAGTTACTGACAGTGGTTTTCTGAAGTGTTCCTGAGCCCACGTGGTGATATCCTTTACACACTAATGTCGCTTTTTGATGCAGTACCGCCTGAGGAATCCACGGTCACGGGCATTCAATGTTGGTTTTCGGCCTTGCTGCTGACGTGCAGTGATTTCTCCAGATTCTTTGCAGTCTTTTCAATTGAATAAAAGTTGAAAAGGATTTGCAAATCATTGTTGCGGACTTCCACGGGTAGACAAAGCGTGCAGTTTTTGACTAAGTTTTAATAGACATAGATTTTTTTTTATCACAAGTTTTTACTTCAGCCACGTCCTTATCCTCTATTTCCTTCCTGCTCCCGGCCGCTTACCCTTAAAGACAACAGATGATTAGAATAACACGTACCACCCGTGACCTCTAATCACCTGCCAGCTGTGTCTCGCAGTCAGCACATGCCCCGCCCCTATCCGATGGTGCTCGTCCTCCGCACCACAGACAGAGGCGGTGACCTTTGCTCCTGCAGGCACGCTGGCCACACCTCCCTCCACGATTGTACTCTCTTTTTATTCACCATACGTCAGCAGACTAATTAGCAGTTTTTGTTCACTTACTACTCGTCGAGTGTGTTATTTTATGACAAAGTTGTTTCTTTATTGCAAAAAGAATGTTTAATATTTTTTTTTTAATTTTGAATAGAATTGAAATACATGTTGCCATGGATACCAGAATAGTGGTATCAGGACATCACTAATGCGTCATACTTTTTTCTCCCAGCATGCTCCTGTGTCCTGGTCGTTATATTTCCCCTCGTTATCCCTTCTTGCCCTTGGTGTTTGTCTCTTTCTGCTGTTTTTTTTTTCGTCAGACTAAGGGAGGATTGTCTTCTCTGTCAACGTTTGGGCCCACCTGTCACTTTGAGGACCCTCAGAGAAAAAAAAAAAAAAAAAAAAAAAAAAAAAAAAGGACCATGTTGCAACATTGTCCCTGCGGCGTGGCCTTTTTTGCAGGCGGAACGTGCCGGCAGGCTGATAAGCACGGACGCCGGAAGGTGACTGAGGGATGACAAGCAGCCAAATGGCTTTTTACCTGAGCACGGAGGAATAATGCGGACAAATGGAGATGTGCGGCGGCGCCGTCGACCTTCAGGCGTGAACGTCGGCGTGTGATGGAGCTGTCACACGCTTCACGCCCGGCCTTATTTACCTCATCATACTGTTTGTTTCTAGACCAACGCCACATCACATGGCGGCCCTAAATTATTGGGGAACTGCACTTTTTTTCTTTCCGGAACCTGTCATTCAAAGGTGAGACACATATGTCTTCTTTTACGCATTCTAACTCATAGAATATGGCAAGTAAGAGGTGGTGAACAATACAGCCAATGGGAGTACCCTACATACAGTCTTCTGAAAGAAAACAAACATCCAAAAACCCGCCACAATACCCCATTTACATCTCGAATTTTAAAAGCGCTAATGCTGAGGAACTACTTTTTAGTTGGAGAGCTAACTACCTTATGTTGCTATATTGACATTTTGAACTGGTAAAAGTTAATTCTAGATTATAAATCATGCCTCTAACTGGACAGTGGAAGGTTGTGGATATAAATTCACAAGTTGGTCGACTTTAACATCAAAGTCTTCGTGGGGATTATTACGGGACGATATAAACATCCCAGTGAGTGCAGACATTGTACAGTTAGTGATTGTTTCATTATGTTTTTATATCTTGTTTAGCACTCAGGAATACTGCTGCATAAGTCTTATTGTTTGACGGAAGCTGCATCTGTTTATCGTACAGCTTCTCAAACTTGTAGATCATCCTCCTTATGTTTGGGCTCAAAAATAGATGTTTCTGGATCACAATTTGTCTCAAAGTAGTCTTTGTTGTCTCCCATGAAGTCTGCTATCATTGGTAGTGTCATTGTTGTCAAAAAGAAAGCGAACATCGTGAATAGCCGACGTATGCCTAAAATCAACAAAATAGGACATAGATACTTACAGCATGTATATCATAATAGAGGATGATGGATGTTTTTAAGAGCACTCTACTGGTGTATTCTAACTCGTAAAATATGGTAAGTAAGAGGTGGCTAACAATACAGCTAATGGGAGTACCCTACATATAGCCTTCTGAAAAAAACAAAACATCCAAAAAACACCAAAAATACTCCATTTACATCTAGCATATATTGTTATTAAAAGCGCTAATGCAGAGGAACTACTTTTTAGTTAGAGATCTAATTAGCTTATGTTGCTATATTGACATTTTGAACTGGTAAAAGTTAATTCTAGATTATAAATCATGGCTCTAACTGGACAGTGAAAGGTTGTGGATATAAATTCACAAGTTGGTCGACTTTAACATCAAAGTCTTCGTGGGGATTATTACGGGAAGATATAAACATCCCAGTGAGTGCAGACATTGTACAGTTAGTGATTGTTTTATTATGTTTTTATATCTTGTTTAGCACTCAGCAATTCTGCTACATGATGCTAAAAGCTGCATCTGTTTATCGTACAGCTTCTCAAACTTGTAGGTCATCCTCCCTATGTTCGGGCTCAAAAATAGACTTTTCCGGATCATCATTTGTCCCAAAGTAGTCGTTGTTGTCTCTCATGAAGTCTGCCATGATTAGTAGTCTTGTTGTAAAAGAAAAAAAGCCAACATCGTAAATAGCCAACATATGCCTAAAATCAACAAAAAAGGTAAATATATATTATTATGAATGTTTTTGATACTACATGACATATATACTTATAGCACGTACATCATGATGGAGGATTTTGGATGTTTTTTTAGAACACTCTATATTCTAACTCGTAAAATATGCAAAGTAAGAGGTGGCTAACGATATAGCTAATTCTGAAAAAAAAAACATCCAAAAACCCGCCAACAATACTCCATTTACATCTTGCGTATTGTTATTAAAAGCGCTAACGCTGAGGAACTACTTTTTAGTTGGAGAGCTAACTAGCTTATGTTGATATATTGACATTTTGAACTGGTAAAAGTTAATTCTAGATTATAAATCATGCCTCTAACTGGACAGTGGAAGGTTTTGGATATAAATTCACAAGTTGGTCGACTTTAACATCAAAGTCTCCGTGAGGATTATTACGGGAAGATATAAACATCCCAATGAGTGCAGACATTGTACAGTTAGTGATTGTTTTATTATGTTTTTATATCTTGTTTAGCACTCAGCAATACTGCTACATAAGGCTTATTGTTTGACGAAAGCTGCATCTGTTTATCGTACAGCTTCTCAAACTTGTAGATCATCCTCCTTATGTTCGGGCTCAAAAATAGATGTTTCTGGATCACAATTTGTCTCAAAGTAGTATTTGTTGTCTCCCATGAAGTCTGCTATCTTTGGTAGTGTCATTGTTGTAAAAAAGAAAGCGAACATCGTGAATAGCCGACGTATGCTTAAAATCAACAAAATAGGACATATATACTTATAGCATGTATATCATAATAGAGGATGATGGATGTTTTTAAGAGCACTCTACAGGTGTATTCTAACTCGTAAAATGTGGTAAGTAAGATGTGGCTAACAATACAGCTAATGGGAGTACCCTACATATAGCCTTCTGAAGAAAACAAAACATCCAAAAAACACCAAAAATACTCCATTTACATCTAGCATATTGTTATTAAAAGCGCTAATGCAGAGGAACTACTTTTTAGTTAGAGAGCTAATTAGTTTATGTTGCTATATTGACATTTTGAAATGGTAAAAGTTAATTCTAGATTATAAATCATGCCTCTAACTGGACAGTGGAAGGTTTTGGATATAAATTCACAAGTTGGTCGACTTTAACATCAAAGTCTCCGTGAGGATTATTACGGGAAGATATAAACATCCCAAT
Organism: Nerophis ophidion; assembly: GCF_033978795.1. Classification (NCBI taxonomy): domain Eukaryota; kingdom Metazoa; phylum Chordata; class Actinopteri; order Syngnathiformes; family Syngnathidae; genus Nerophis; species Nerophis ophidion. The sequence continues at coordinate 51,032,820 of NC_084620.1, read as the reverse complement.
GAGAGCAGAAGTTGTACAGTTAGTGATTGTTTTATTCATTTTTTATATCTTGTTTAGCACTCAGCAATTCTGCTACATGATTTTAAAAGCTGCATCTGTTTATCGTATAGCTTCTCAAACTTTTAGGTCATCCTCCTTATGTTCGGGCTCAAAAATAGACTTTTCCGGATCATCATTTGTCCCAAAGTAGTCTTTTTTGTCTCTCATGAAGTCTGCCATGATTAGTAGTCTTGTTGTAAAAGAAAAAAAGCCAACATCGTGAATAACCGACGTATGCCTAATATCAACAAAAAAGGTAAATATATGTTATTATGAATGTGTTTGATACTACATGACATACATACTTATTGCACGTATATCATGATGGAGGATTTTGGATTTTTTTTTTAAAGCACTCTATATTCTAACTCGTAAATTGTGGAAAGTAAGAGGTGGCTAACAATACAGCTAATTCTGAAAAAAAAAAAAACATCCAAAAACCCGCCAACAATACTCCATTTACATCTCGCATATTGTTATTAAAAGCACTAACGCTGAGGAACTACTTTTTAGTTGGAGAGCTAACCAGCTTATGTTGCTATATTGACATTTTGAACTGGTAAAAGTTAATTCTAGATTATAAAGCATGCCTTTAACTGGACAGTGGAAGGTTGTGGATATAAATTCACAAGTTGATCGACTTTAACATCAAAGTCTCCGTGAGGATTTTTACGGGAAGATATAAACATCCCAATGAGAGCAGAAGTTGTACAGTTAATGATTGTTTTATTAATTTTTTATATCTTGTTTAGCACTCAGAAATTCTGCTACATGATTATAAAAGCTGCATCTATTTATCGTATAGCTTCTCAAACTTTTAGGTCATCCTCCTTATGTCCGGGCTCAAAAATAGACTTTTCCGGATCATCATTTGTCCCAAAGTAGTCGTTGTTGTCTCTCATGAAGTCTGCCATGATTAGTAGTCTTGTTGTAAAAGAAAAAAAGCCAACATCGTGAAGAGCCGACATATGCCAAAAATCAACAAAAAAGGTAAATATGATATGTTATTATGAATGTGTTTGATACTACATGACATACATACTTATAGCACGTATATCATGATGGAGGATTTTTGATTTTTTTTTTTAGAGCACTCTATATTCTAACTCATAAAATATGGAAAGTAAGAGGTGGCTAACAATACAGCTAATTCTGAAAAAAAAAAAAACATCCAAAAACCCGCCAACAATACTCCATTTACATCTCGCATATTGTTATTAAAAGTGCTAACGCTGAGGAACTACTTTTTAGTTAGAGAGCTAATTAGCTTATGTTACTATATTGACATTTTGAACCGGTCAAAGTTAATTTTTAATTATAAATCATGCCTCTAACTGGACAGTTGAAAGCTGTGGATATAAATTCACAAGCTGGTCGACTTTAACATCAAAGTCTTCGTGAGGATTATTACGGGACGATATAAACATCCTAATGAGTGCAGACATTGTACAGTTAGTGATTGTTTGATTATGTTTTTATATCGTGTTTAGCCCCCAGCAATTCTGCTACATGATGCTAAAAGCTGCATCTGTTTATCGTACAGCTTCTCAAACTTGTAGGTCATCCTCCCTATGTTCGGGCTCAAAAATAGACTTTTCCGGATCATCATTCGTCCCAAAGTAGTCGTCGTTGTCTCTCATGAAGTCTGCCATAATTAGTAGTCTTGTTGTAAAAGAAAAAAAGCCAACATCGTAAATAGCCAACATATGCCTAAAATCAACAAAAAAGGTAAATATATGTTATTATGAATGTGTTTGGTACAACATGACATACATACTTATAGCACGTACATCACGATAGAGGATTTTGGATGTTTTTTTAGAACACTCTATATTCTAACTCGTAAAATATGGAAAGTAAGAGGTGGCTAACAATATAGCTAATTCTGAAAAAAAAACATCCAAAAACCCACCAACAATACTCCATTTACATCTCGCATATTGTTATTAAAAGCGCTAACGCTGAGGAACTACTTTTTAGTTGGAGAGCTAACTAGCTTATGTTGCTATATTGACATTTTGAACTGGTAAAAGTTAATTCTAGATTATAAATCATGCCTCTAACTGGACAGTGGAAGGTTGTGGATATAAATTCACAAGTTGATCGACTTTAACATCAAAGTCTCCGTGAGGATTTTTACGGGAAGATATAAACATCCCAATGAGAGCAGAAGTTGTACAGTTAGTGATTGTTTGATTATGTTTTTATATCATGTTTAGCCCTCAGCAATTCTGCTACATGATGCTAAAAGCTGCATCTGTTTATCGTACAGCTTCTCAAACTTGAAGGTCATCCTCCCTATATTCGGGCTCAAAAATAGACTTTTCCGGATCTTCATTTGTCCCAAAGTAGTCATTGTTGGCTCTCATGAAGTCTGCCATGATTAATAGTCTTGTTGTAAAATAAAAAAGCCAACATCGTGAAGAGCCGACATATGCCTAAAATCAACAAAAAAGGTAAATATGATGTGTTATTATGAATGTGTTTGATACTACATGACATACATACTTATAGCACGTATATCATGATGGAGGATTTGGGATTTTTTTTAGAGCACTCTATATTCTAACTCGTAAAATATGGAAAGTAAGAGGTGGCTAACAATATAGCTAATTCTGGAAAAAAAAAAAATCCAAAAACCCGCCAACAATATTCCATTTACATCTCGCATATTGTTATTAAAAGTGCTAACGCTGAGGAACTACTTTTTAGTTAGAGAGCTAATTAGCTTATGTTGCTATATTGACATTTTGAACTGGTAAAAGTTAATTCTAGATTATAAATCATGCCTCTAACTGAACAGTGGAAGGTTGTGGATGTAAATTCACAGGTTGGTCGACTTTAACATTAAAGTCTCCGTGAGGATTATTACGGGAAGATATAAACATCCCAATGAGAGCAGACATTGTACAGTTAGTGATTGATTTATTATGTTTTTATATCTTGTTTAGCACTCAGCAATACTTCTACATGATGCTTAGTGTTTGACGAAAGCTGCATCTGTTTATCGTACAGCTTCTCAAACTTGTAGGTCATCCTCCTTATGTTCGGGCTCCAAAATACATGTTTCTGGATCACAATTAGTCTCAAAGTAGTCTTTGTTGTCTCCCATGAAGTCTGCTATCATTGGTAGTGTCGTTGTTGTCGAAAAGAAAGCGAACATCGTGAATAGCCGACGTATGCCTAAAATCGACAAAATAGGATATATATACTTATAGCATGTATATCATGATGGAGGATGATGGATGTTTTTAAGAGCACTCTACTGGTGTATTCTAACTCGTAAAATATGGTAAGTATGAGGTGGCTAACAATACAGCTAATGGGAGTACCCTACATACAGCCTTCTGAAAAAAACGAAACATCCAAAAAACACCAACAATACTCCATTTACATCTAGCATATATTGTTATTAAAAGCGCTAATACTGAGGAACTACTTTTTAGTTAGAGAGCTAAGTAGCTTATGTTGCTATATTGACATTTTGAAATGGTAAAAGTTAATTCTAGATTATAAATCATGCCTCTAATTGGACAGTTGAAGGTTGTGGATATAAATTCACAAGTTGTTCAACTTTAACATCAAACCCTTTCGTAAGGATTTTTACGGGAATATATAAACATCCCAGTGAGTGCAGACATTGTACAGTAAGTGATTGTTTAGCACTCAGCAATACTGCTACATGATGCCTATTTTTTGACAAAAGCTGCATCTGTTTATCGTACAGCTTCTAAAACTTGTAGATCATCCTCCTTATATTCGGGCTCAAAAATAGATGTTTCTGGATCATTATTTGCCGCAAAGTAGTCTTTGTTGTTTTTCATGGAGTCTGCCATGATTAGTAGTCTTGTTGTTTTTGAAGAGAAAGCTAGCATCGTGAATAAACGAAATATGCCCAAAACAAACAAAATACATAAATATTACATGTTATAATGAATGTGTTTGATACTACTTGACATATATACTTATAGCATGATGGAGGATTTTGGATGTTTTTTTGTAGCACTTTATAGCTTCTATAGAGAGACTCTGATTAGCTCCATTGTTAGCTGACTTTTGCTAGCCTTTATTTATGAGTTAGAATGCATACAACAAGAAAAAACAGGTTTGTGTTCTCGTCTCACCTAAGGATTGTAATTAGATGGACAACTGTCAGTTTCAAACACTGATGACATCTATTAAACAGACAAGAAGCAAGGAATCATGCAGAGACAGAGTTCAATTTAGCTCATGAGGAGACACGTTTGGGCTGTATTCTCGTTACAGATCCAAAGTATGTTCTAAAAGTCAAGCCCGCCCGCTGCCTCTTTTTATTTGGAAAGCCCTATTCGGTCACTGAAGCTGTCGCTGAGGGAAGGGGGGGTCATCTCGACAACTCCAGTTAGACACAATATATGGTTGTAGAATAAAAAAAAATAGGTGACTCAGGTCATATCGCTCTGTCTCTGCTCTGTCTGCGTCACGGCGGTGTTCGGCCTTGTCTCTGCTCCGTCTGGGTCGTGACGGTGTTTGGCCTTGGCTGTCATCAGGGCCGAGTCTGGACACCACACCGATAAAAACAATCAATCAATCAATCAATGTTTATTTATATAGCCCCAAATCACAAATGTCTCAAAGGACTGCACAAATCATTACGACTACAACATCCTCGGAAGAACCCACAAAAGGGCAAGGAAAACTCACACCCAGTGGGCAGGGAGAATTCACATCCAGTGGGACGCCAGTGACAATGCTGACTATGAGAAACCTTGGAGAGGACCTCAGATGTTGGCAACCCCCCCCCTCTAGGGGACCGAAAGCAATGGATGTCGAGCGGGTCTAACATGATACTGTGAAAGTTCAATCCATAGTGGCTCCAACACAGCCGCGAGAGTTCAGTTCAAAGCGGATCCAAGACAGCAGCGAGAGTCCCGTCCACAGGAGACCATCTCAAGCGGACGCGGATCAGCAGTGTAGAGATGTCCCCAATCGATACAGGCGAGCGGTCCATCCTGGGTCCCGACGAGCGGTCCATCCTGGGTCTCGACTCTGGACAGCCACTACTTCATCCATGGTCATCGGACCGGACCCCCTCCACAAGGGAGGGGGGGACATAGGAGAAAGAAAAGAAGCGGCAGATCAACTGGTCTAAAAAGGAGGTCTATTTAAAGGCTAGAGTATACAGATGAGTTTTAAGGTGAGACTTAAATGCTTCTACTGAGGTAGCATCTCGAACTGTTACCGGGAGGGCATTCCAGAGTACTGGAGCCCGAACGGAAAACGCTCTATAGCCCGCAGACTTTTTTTGGGCTCTAGGAATCACTAATAAGCCGGAGTCTTTTGAACGCAGATTTCTTGCCGGGACATATGGTGCAATACAATCGGCAAGATAGGCTGGAGCTAGACCATGTAGTATTTTATACGTAAGTAGTAAAACCTTAAAGTCACATCTTAAGTGCACACACTGGCAATTGCCGGCTTGCATGGATACAAAAATACCACTTCAGCACAATTAACAACACGTTATATCAACGGGCCTAAAGCATAAAGTTATGATGATAATATACACATAATTATTCTAACAACAACATTCCAAAAACAAGTGCAGTTCTGATTCAAGTCAAATGTATCGGTCAGATGCTCTACCATACGGGCCGACTCTTTGCGTTTTTTTTTTTTTTTCCAATCACGTTCATTTATATCGGAGCGACGGAATGGTGGGCGGGAGACGGACGAAGGAGGAATGAATTCTGCATGGGATGATTAAATTTAAATACACGGGGGGGTCAACCGCGCTCGTTATTTGTGGTAAAATATTTAAATACAGTCTCAATATTTAACGCAGCCAAATGTGAGTTCATTTTCTCAGGAAAATGTTGGCTGGGAATGAAGATCATTGGGAGGAAACGTCGACTTCTTGTGACTCGTGGGGGAGGAGGAAACAGATGGAAAATAGCATGGTGCTAATTCTGTAACTGCAATTAAATGTCCTTCAAATAAACAAATACTGCAATAATATTGACAGGCAACTCCATAGGAGTTGGAAATTGTGTTAGAAGTAAATATAAACCGAATACAATGATTTGCAAATCCTTTTCAACCCATATTCAATTGAGTGCACTACTAAGAAAAGATGTTTGATGTTCAAAAGTTTTTTTTTTTGTGTGCAAATAATCAACTTAGAATTTAATGGCTGCAACACGTGCCAAAGTAGTTGGGAAAGGGCATGTTCACCACTGTGTTACATCACCTTTTCTTTTAACAACACTCAATAAACGTTTGGGAACTGAGGAAACTAATTGTTGAAGCTTTGAAAGTAGAATTCTTTCCCATTCTTGTTTTATGTAGAGCTTGAGTCGTTCGTATTTTACGCTTCATAATGCGCCACACGTTTTCCATGGGAGACAGGTCTGGACTGCAGGCGGGCCAGGAAAGCACCCGCACTCTTTTACCACGAAGCAACGCTCTTGTAACACGTGGCTTGGCATTGTCTTGCTGAAATAAGCAGGGGCGTCCATGAAAAAGACGGCGCTTAGATGGCAGCATATGTGGCTCCAAAACCTGTATGTACCTTTCAGCATTAATGGTGCCTTCACAGATGTGTAAGTTACCCATGCCTTGGGCGCTAAGGTACCCCCATACCATCACAGATGCTGGCTTTTTAACTTTGCGTGGATACAGTCTGGATGGTTCGCATTTCCCTTCGGTCCGGATGACACCATGTCGAATATTTCCAAAAACAATTTGAAATGTGGACTCGTCAGACCACAGAACACTTTTCCACTTTGCATCAGTCCATCTTAGATAATCTCGGGCCCAGGGAAGCCGGGGGCGTTTCTGGATGTTGTTGATAAATGACTTTCGCTTTGCATAGTAGAGCTTTAACTTGCACTTACAGATGTAGCGACAAACTGTATTTAGTGACAGTGGTTTTCTGAAGTGTTCCTGAGCCCCTGTGGTGATATCCTTTAGAGATTGATGTCGGTTTTTGATACAGCGTCGTCACAGGGTCACGTTCATTCAATGTTGGTTTCCGGCCATGCCGCTTATGTCACATGGAGTGATTTCTCCAGATTCTCTGAATCTTTTGATGATATCATTGTCCGTGGATGTTGAAATCCCAAAATTTCTTGGAATTGCACATTGAGAAACGTTGTTCTTAAACTGTTTGACTATTTGCTCACGCAGTTGTGGACAAAGGGGTGTACCCCGCCCCATCCTTTCTTGTGAAAGACTGAGCATTTTTTGGGAAGTTGTTTTTATACCCAATCATGGCACCCACCTGTTCCCAATTAGCCTGCACACCTGTGGGATGTTCCAAATAAGTGTTTGATGAGCATTCCTCAACTTTATCAGTATTTATTGCCACCTTTCCCAACTTCTTTGTCACGTGTTGCTGGCATTAAATTCTAAAGTTAATGATTATTTGCAACAAAAAAAAAAAAAGTTTATCAGTTTGAACATCAAATATGTTGTCTTTGTAGCATATTCAATTGAATATGGGTTGAAAAAGATTTGCAAATATTCCGTTTATATTTACATCCAACACAATTTCTCAACTCGTATGGAAAAGGGGTTTGTATGTAACTGCAATTAAATGTCCTTCAAATAAACAAATACTGGAATGATAGTAACAGGCAGTGCATGGATATGGAAACAGGGTGCGCTCATCAAGCGTGTATCAATTCTAAGGCGTTCTATTCAGCGTAAAGGTGGAAAACTTTGCTTTAAAACTGGTCACTAAGTGTCAGTGACATCACATGGGTGTGTTGTTGTAGCATTTAAATATCAATATTCCAAATTAAACACACTTTCGAAAGGAATAAAGTAGTTAATGGAAGTAAACAAAACAAAGGACATTAAACTTGACTTAGGAGAGGAAATAGAAATCAAATCGAATCGTCGATTTTTGGACTATTTATTTGAAGGCAACTACTATTAAACGTGACCTTTCATCCGAACAATTAGGCACATAACATGGAAACAACGTTGACAATTGGTTGAAGGAGGTCCTGACCTTGATTGAGCAACTCAAACTTAACGTTGAAACAACGTGCTTTTTGACGACAATTAGTTAATGTCGGGTTCTGACGTCAGTTCAACTTTTGAAATTTTGTCATTTGCCAAACAATGTTCTACGACACAAACAACGTTGAAACATGCTTTTTAACGACCTTTAATTAATGTCAGGTTGTGATGTTGATTTAACATTGAAATTTGGTCCTTTCCCAACAAATGTTCTACAACACAAATACAACGTTGAAACAACATGCTTTTTTACGACGTTGAATCAATGTCGGGTTCTGACGTTGATTTAACATTGAAATTTGGTCATTTCTCAGCCAATAATCTACAACACAAATACAACGTTGAAATAACATACTTTTTGACAATGTTGAATCAATGTCGGGTTCTGTAGTCGGTTTACAACTTTATATATTTGGTAATTTCCCAACTAATGTTCTATAACACTAATGTGACGTTGAAACGTGTTTTGACGACGTTGAATCAATGTTGGGTTCTGACGTTGATATAACATTGAAATTTGGTCATTTCCCCAAAAATATTCTACAACACAAATACAACGTTGAAACAACATGCTTTTTGAAGACGTTTATTCAATGTCAGGTTGTGACGTTAATTAAACATTGAAATTTGGTCATTTCCTAACCGATATTCTATAACACAAATATAATGTTGAAACAACATACTTTTTGATAACGTTGAATCAATGTTGGGTTCTGATGTCGATTTAACATTGAAATTTGGTCATTTCTAACCAATATTCCACAACACACATAAAACGTTGAAACAAAATGCTTTTTAATGACCTTTAATCAATGTCAGGTTGTGATGTTGATTCAACATTAAAATATTGTCATTTCCCAAACAATATTCTACGACGCAAATACAACGTTGAAACAAAATGCTTTTTGACGACGTTTATTCAATGTCAGGTTGTGATGTTGATTTAACATTGAAATTTGGTCATTTCCCAACCAATATTCTACAACACAAATACAACGTTGAAACAATATACTTTTTGACAACGTTGAATCAATGTTGGGTTCTGACGTCGATTTAACATTGAAATTTGGTCATTTCTAACCAATATTCCACAACACACATAAAACGTTGAAACAAAATGCTTTTTAATGACCTTTAATCAATGTCAGGTTGTGATGTTTATTAAACATTAAAATTTGGTCTTTTCCCAACCAGAATTCTACAACACAAGTACAACATTGAAACAACATGCTTTTTGACAACGTTTAATCAATGTTGGGTTCTGACGTTGATATAACATTGAAATTTGGTCATTTCCCCAAAAATATTCTACAAAACAAATACAACGTTGAAACAACATGCTTTTTGAAGACGTTTATTCAATGTCAGGTTGTGACGTTTATTAAACATTGAAATTTGGTCATTTCCTAACCGATATTCTACAACACAAATATAATGTTGAAACAACATACTTTTTGACAACGTTGAATCAATGTTGGGTTCTGACGTTGATTTAACATTGAAATTTGGTCATTTTTAACCAATATTCCACAACACACATAAAACGTTGAAACAAAATGTTTTTTAATGACCTTTAATCAATGTCAGGTTGTGATAATGATTCAATACTAAAATTGTGTCATTTCCCAAACAATATTCTACGATGCAAATACAACGTTGAAACAACATGATTTTTGACGACATTTATGCAATGTCAGGTTGTGATGTTGATTTAACATTGAAATTTGGTCATTTCCCAACCAATATTCTACAACACAAATACAACATTGAAACAACATGCTTTTTGAAGACGTTTATTCAATGTCAGGTTGTGACGTTGATTAAACATTGAAAGTTGGTCATTTCCTAACCGATATTCTATAACACAAATATAATGTTGAAACAACATACTTTTTGACAACGTTGAATCAATGTTGGGTTCTGACGTCGATTTAACATTGAAATTTGGTCATTTCTAACCAATATTCCACAACACACATAAAACGTTGAAACAAAATGCTTTTTAATGACCTTTAATCGATGTCAGGTTGTGATGTTTATTAAACATTAAAATTTGGTCGTTTCCCAACCAGAATTCTACAACACAAGTACAACGTTGAAACAACATGCTTTTTTGACAACGTTTAATCAATGATGGGTTGGGTTCTGATGTAGATTTAACATTGGAATTTGGTCATTTCCCAACCAATATTCTACAACACAAATACAACGTTGAAACAACATGCTTTCTGACGACGTTTATTCAATGTTGGGTTCTGACGTCGATTTAACATTGAAATTTGGTCATTTCTAACCAATATTCCACAACACACATAAAACGTTGAAACAAAGTGCTTTTTAATGACCTTTAATCAATGTCAGGTTGTGATGTTGATTCAACTTTAAAATTTTGTCATTTCCCAAACAATATTCTACGACGCAAATACAACGTTGAAACAACATGCTTTTTGACGACATTTATTCAATGTCAGGTTGTGATGTTGATTTAACATTGAAATTTGGTCATTCCCAACCAATATTCTACAAAACAAATACAACATTGAAACAACATGCTTTTTGACGACGTTTATTCAATGTCAGGTTGTGACATTGATTTAACATTGAAATTTGGTCATTTCCTAACCGATAGTCTACAACACAAATACAACGTTGAAACAACATACTTTTTGACAACGTTGAATCAATGTTGGGTTCTGACGTCGATTTAACATTGAAATTTGGTCATTTCCAACCAATATTCCACAACACACATAAAACGTTGAAACAAAGTGCTTTTTAATGACCTTTAATCAATGTCAGGTTGTGATGTTGATTCAACTTTAAAATGTGGTCATTTCCCAACCAATATTGTCCAACACAAGTACAACTTTGAAACAACATGCTTTTTGACAACGTTTAATCAATGATGGGTTCTGATGTTGATTTAACATTGAAATTTTGGTCATTTCCCAACTAATATTCTACAACACAAATACAACGTTGAAACAACATGCATTTTGACATTTATTCAATGCCAGGTTGTGACGTTGATTTAACTTTGAAATTTGGTCATGTCACAACCCATATTCTACAACACAAATACAACGCTGTAACAAAATGCTTTTTGACGACCTTTAATCCATTTTGGGTTCTGATGTTGATTTAACATTGAAATTTGGTCATTATACAACCAATATTCTACAACACAGATACAACATTGAAACAACATGCTTTTTGACGACGTTTATTCAATGTTGGGTTCTGACGTTGATTTAACATTAAAATTTGGTTCTTTCCCAACCAATATTCTACAACACAAATACAACGTTGAAAAAACCTGCTTTTTGACGCCGTTTAATCAATGATGGGTTCCTACGTTGATATAACATTGAAATTTGGTCATTTCCTAATCAATATTCTACAACACAGATACAACATTGAAACAACATGCTTTTTGACAACATTTATTCAATGCTAGGTTGTGACGTTGATTTAACATTGAAATTTGGTCATGTTACAACCAATATTCTACAACACAAATACAACGTTGAAACAAAAGGCTTTTTGCCAGTGTTTAATCAATGTCGGGTTCTGATGTTGATTTGACCATTGAAATTTGGTCATGTCCCAACCAATATTCTACAGCACAAATACAACCTTGAACCACGTTTTTTGACGACGTTGAATCAAAGTTGGGTTCTGACGTTGATTTAATATTGAAATGTGGTCATTTCCCAACCAATATTCTACAAGACAAAAACAACATTGAAACAACATACTTTTTGACAACATGTATTCAATGTCAGTTTGTGACATTGATTTAACATTGAAATTTGGTCATGTCCCAACCAATATTCTACAACACAAATTAACGTTGAAACGTGTTTTTTGACAACGTTGAATCAATGTTGGGTTCTGACGTTGATTTAACATTGACATTTGGTCATTTCCAAAACAATATTCTACAACACAAATACAACGTTGAAACAACACGCTTTTTGAAGACGTTTAATCAATGTTGGGTTCTGACGTTGATACAACATTGAAATTTGGTCATTTCCTAACCGATATTCTACAACACAAATACAACGTTGAAACAACATACTTTTTGACAACGTTGAATCAATGTTGGGTTCAGACGTCGATTTAACATTGAAATTTGGTCATTTCTAACCAATATTCCACAACACACATAAAACGTTGAAACAAAATGTTTTTTAATGACCTTTAATCAATGTCAGGTTGTGATGTTGATTCAACATTAAAATTTTGTCATTTCCCAACCAATATTCTACGACGCAAATACAACGTTGAAACAACATACTTTTTGACGACGTTTATTCAATGTCAGGTTGTGATGTTGATTTAACATTGAAATTTTGTCATGTCACACCCAATATTCTACAACACAAATACAACGTTGAAACAAAATGCTTTTTTACGACGTTTAATCAATGTTGGGTTCTGATGTTGATTTGACCATTGAATTTTGGTCATTTCCCAACCGATATTTTCCGACATAAATATATCGTTAAAACATGTTTTTTGACGATGTTGAATCAATATGGGTTCTGACGTTGATATAACATTGAAATTTGGTCATTCCCCAACCAATATTACACAACACAAAATCAACGTTGGACAACATGCTTTTTGACGACGTTTAATCAATGTCCGTTTGTGACGTTGATTTAACATTGACATTTTGTCATTTCCCAACTAATATTCTACAACACAAATACAACGTTGAAACAACTTGCTTTTTGACAACATTTATTTAATGCCAGGTTGTGATGTTGATTTAACATTGACATTTGGTCATGTCCCAACCAATATTCTACAACACAAATACAATGTTGAAACATGCTTTTTGACTACATTTTTTCAATGCCTGGTTGTGACGTTGATGTCAGGCTTGCCACTGGCTTTATTTTTGTGTTTTAGTTTTTCCTCTGTGTGTGTTTAGTATATCCTGTTTTTAGTTCCTGTCAGCGCCCTTATTTTGTCTGTTTCCTGCTTCTTTTTTTTCCCTGTGCGCTGTTTTCCCCTGAGCTGCGGCTGATTGTCACCTGGCCACGCCTGGTGTCAATCAGCCCGCTCCTATTTTACCTGCTTTGTTCCTCCAGTCAGTGCTGGATTATTGTGGCTCTTGCCGTTTCTACCTGTCGTGTCGTGTCGTATCATATCGTGTCAATGCAGCCTTGCGGTAAGCTATATTAGATAGTGGTTTGTAGCTTATTGTCTTTTGTTCCCTGCTTCCAAGTTTGTTTTCATATTATAAGTACGACTTCTGTTTCTTGCTCGATACCTGCTAGCTTCCACACTAGGCCTTTTTGTTTGTTATCCGCCCACGTGCGCACTTTTTGTTTGTACCCTTTGTTTGTTTTTTGTCGTAGTGTTTTAAATTAAATCATGTTTTCTCACTCCATGCCTGCCTCTATCTCTTCGTCACAAACTAACTCTGACAGTTGCTTTAACATTGAAATTTGGTCATGTCACAACCAATATTCTACAACACAAATACAACGTTGAAACAACATGCTTTTTGACAACATTTATTTAATGCTAGGTTGTAACGTTGATTTAACATTGAAATTTGGTCATGTCCCAACCAATATTCTACAACACAAATACAATGTTGAAACATGCTTTTTGACAACATTTTTTCAATGCCTGGTTGTGATGTTGTCAGGTTTGCCACTGACTTTTTGTTTGTGTTTTAGTTTTTCCTGTGTGTGTGTTTAGTATTTACTGTTTTTAGTTCCTGTCAGCACTCTTATTTTGTCTGTCTCCTGTTTTTTTCCCCCCCCTGTGCGCTGTTTTCCCCTCCCACGCTAGGACTTTTTGTTTGTTATCCGCCCACGTGCGCGCTTTTTGTTTGTACCCTTTGTTTGTTTTTTGTATTAGTGTTTTAAAATAAATCACGTTTTGTCACTCCATGCCTGCCTCTATCTCTTCATCACAAACTAACTCTGACAGTTGATTTAACATTGAAATTTGGTCATGTCACAACAAATATTATACAACGTTAAAACAACATGCTTTTTGACGACGTTTAATCAATGTCGGGTTTTGACGTTGATTTGACCATTTGTCATTTGGTCATTGCCCAACCGATATTCTACGACACAAATACAATGTTGAAACATGCTTTTTGACAACGTTTAATCAATGTGGATTCTGATGTTGATACAACATAGAAATTTGGTCTTTTCCCAACCAATATTATACAACACAAAATCAACGTTGAAACATGCTTTTTGACGATGTTTAATCAATGTCACGTTGTGATGATTCGATTTATTTTTTACATATTGTTATGAAGTTGTCTGTTACTCCATTTTTTATATATATACATATATATATATCCATCCATCCATCCATTTTCTACCGCTTATTCCCTTTCGGGGTCGCGGGGGGCACTGGCGCCTATCTCAGCTACAATCGGGCGGAAGGCGGTGTACACCCTGGACAAGTCGCCACCTCATCGCAGGGCCAACACAGATAGACAGACAACATTCACACTCACTAGGGCCAATTTTTAGTGTTGCCAATCAACCTATCCCCAGGTGCATGTCTTTGGAAGTGGGAGGAAGCCGGAGTACCCGGAGGGAACCCACGCATTCACGGGGAGAGCATGCAAACTCCACACAGAAAGATCCCGAGCCTGGATTTGAACCCAGGACTGCAGGACCTTCGTATTGTGAGGCAGACGCACTAACCCCTCTGCCACCGTGAAGCCCCATACATATATATATATATATATATATATATATATATTGCAGTGTGTCGTATATAAAATATCGATGCAGGGTTTTAGAGGCTTTGAAGGCAACAGCACCTGATAAGCCCAAAAGAGATGATGCGGTATTATCTGCTCACAGATGCTACTGGTTGGTTGCTTGAGCTCCCTCCCACTCTCTGATGCTTCAGCCCCGCGCAGGATTCTCACAGGCATGGGGCGAACGTGCAACCGGGCCCGCTGTACATGGAGCCAATTAGCAGACTTGGTCTGAGCGTGTAATTCAAGTAAGCAAAAGGCGAGGAGTCATCATGTCTTCTTCTGTAAGTTTAGACACCCTCTGTGTGAATGATTCATGCCCGCCTCCTTTGCACAACAGCCCATCTCTTATTGATATAACCTCGTGTCCCACTTGCAGCATCCACACCAGTTTGGGATTGAAACAGTCTGCCGTCCAGTTTAGAACTCAGGCCATCAAGCACTTTATTGCCAAAAGTATTTGGCCACCTGCCTTTACTCACAAGTAAACTTGAAGTGCCATCCCATTCCTAACTCATAGGCTTCAATATGATGTTGCAGCTATTACAGCTTCTATTCCTCTGGGAAGGCTGTCCACAAGGTTGCGGAGTGTGTTTATAAGAAATTTTCCATCATTTTTCCAAAAGCGCATTGGTGAGGTCACACGCAGAAGGCCTCCATTCTAATTCATCCCAAAGGTGTTCAGGTCAGGACTCTGTGCAGGCCAGTCAAGTTCATTCACACCACACTATTTTATCCATGTCTTCATGGACCTTGCTGGAAGAGGTTGGAAGAGGAAGGGGCCCGCTCCAAACTGTTCCCAAAGGTTTGGGAGCTAGAATTGTCCCAAATGTTTTGGTATCCTGGAGCATTCAAAGTTCCTTTTACTGGAACTGAGGGTGTCAAGCACAACTCCTGAAAAACAACCCCGCGCCATAATTCCTCCTCCACCAAATTTCACACCCTGTACAATGCAGTCCGAAATGTACCGTTCTCCTGGCAACCTTCAATTCCAGACTGGTCCATCAGATTGCCAGATGGAACTGCATGATTCATCAGTCCAGAAAAGGTGTCTCCATTGCTCGAGAAATCAGTGGCAACATGCTTTACACCACTGCATCCCAAGCTTTGCATTGGACTCGGTGATGTATGCCTTAGATCCTGCTGCTCGGCCATGGAAACCCATTCCATGAAGCTCTCTGCGTACTGCACGTGGGCTAATTGGAAGGTCACATAAAGTTTGGAGCTCTGCAGCAACTGACTGTGCAGAAAGTCTTTGCACTATGCTGACACCCCTCTCTGTCAGTTTACCTGGTCTACCACTTGGTGGCTGAGTTGCTGTTGTTCCCAAACTCTCCACTTTTCTGTTGGTGGAGAAGGCCCGGCTCTCAGTCTCCGTTCTAATTCATCCCAAAGGTGTTCTATCGGGTTGGGGTCAGGACTCTGTGCAGGCCAGTCAAGTTCATCTACTCTGTCATCCATGTCTTTATGGACCTTGCTTTATGCACTGGTGCACATGAAGTTTGGAACTCTGTAGCAACTGACTGTGCAGAAAGTCTTTGCACTATGCTGACCTCTCTGTCAGTTTACCTGGTCTACCACTTGGTGGCTGAGTTGCTGTTGTTCCCAAACTCTCCACTTTTCTTTTAGTGGAGAAGGCCTGGCTCTCACTCTCTGTTCTAATTCATCCCAAAGGTGTTCTATTGGGTTTGGGTCAGGACTCTGTGCAGGCCAGTCAAGTTCATCCACACCAACGCTTGTCATCCATGTCTTTATGTACCTTTGCCTTGTGCACAGGTGCACATAAAGTTTGGTCCTCTGTCGCAACTGATGCGCTGACCCTTCTCTGTCAGTTTACGTGGCCTATCACTTGGTGGCTGAGTTGCTGTTGTTCCCAAACTCTTCTATTTTCTGTTGGTGGAGAAGGCTTGGCTTGCAGTCTCCATTTTAATTCATCCCAAAGGTGTTCTATCACGTTCAGGTCAGGACTCTGTGCAGGCCAGTCAAGTTCATCTACTCTGTCATCCATGTCTTTATGGACCTTGCTTTGTGCACTGGTGCACATGAAGTTTGGAGCTCTGTAGTAACTGACTGCAGAAAGTCTTTGCACTATGCTGACCCCTCCTCTCTGTCAGTTTACCTGGTCTACCACTTGGTGGCTGAGTTGCTGTTGTTCTCAAAGTCTCCACTTTTCTGTTGGTGGAGAAGGCCTGGCTCTCAATCTCTGTTCTAATTTATCCCAAAGAAGTTATATCGGGTTCAGGTCAGGACTCGGACTGAGTTGTTGTCTTTCCCAAACTCTTCACTTTTCTGTTGGTCAGTCTCCGTTCTAATTCATCCCAAAGGTGTTCTATCGGGTTCGGGTCAGGACTCTGTGCAGGCCAGTCAAGTTAATCTACTCTGTCATCCATGTCTTTATGGACCTTGCTTCATGCACTGGTGCACATGAAGTTTGGAGCTCTGTAGCAACTGACTGTGCAGAAAGTCTTTGCACTATGCGCTGACCACTCTCTGTCATTTTACCTGGCCTACCACTTGGTGGCTGAGTTGCTGTTGTTCCCAAATTTTTACATTTTCTTATGAAGTGCAGAGAAAGTCAGAGGAAGCAGACATAGTAGTCAAGACGGCTGCAGCAGTCTAATGCTGAATAATAACGTCTTCATCCAATTAGTCACTGTGGTTGATCATTGGCAAGCGCAGCCAATCAAAGGGTTTGCGGCGTGCGCCGTTAGTTCCGCTCCAGAAATGCGGAGAGCGAAGGAGCCCGAAGGACGGGTCGATGGCGGACGGCAGGTGATGCACAAACCATGTCAACATGACACATGGAGGCGCGCGGCGGCGAGGACGGATGGAGTCGCGTCCGACGACACCACGGTAGCCGTGGCAGTCGCATTACTTTTAGGGAGATAGCACACGTCTCCTCCGTGCCGTGTCCCGCAACCTGTTGTGTCACGATAAACGCTCGCTCGTCGATGAAGGTCAGGAAGGCGACGTGGCGTCACGCTGCTTGCATGTGGGAGATAGAAAGATGAGAAACTGCAACACCCGGGGAGACAAACTTCATTTCTACACAAACCCCAAAAGCGGTGAAGTTGTCACGTTGTGGAAATGGTAAATAAAAAGAGACTACAATGATTTGCAAATCCTTTCCTACTTATATTCAATTGAATAGACTGCAAAAATGTGTGTATATATATATATATATATATATATATATATATATATATATATATATACATATATACGTTAATATGTATATATACATATATGCGTTAATATTTATATATAAAATACAATTTATGTAAATTTTAACAATTGTTTATAAACTTTACAAAATGCTGCTCTCCAATGGCCATAGCCTAAATCTCCAATCCAAGTTCTCCACTGGGTTACGCTAACGTTAAATAACTATTTTCAGTGGTGCAGTGACTGCTGAGAGTGTCATGACTTGGATTTTGGTATAGTTTATTTCCAACGCAAAGGGAAATTGGCACGAGCCAGACATGAATGTGAGTACATATTTATTTATAAACTAACCAAAAGACAAACAAAGAAAGCAAAACAAAAGGCGCGCACCAGGGCGGAGAACAAACTGGACTAGACAACAAAAACTAGCACTATGGCATGACTATAGAAACAAACATACAAAACTCAACAACTGTAACATAACAAAGCTCAAAAACTGAGCGGGAGGGAAACTAGGCAAGGCATGGCATGAAAGGAGTTGAGGGATACGGAAAGTTGCCAGGCCGACTACCTGGTAACTGTGGCTCAAATAATAGCTATGATAATTAACAACAGGTGTGAGGGCTGAGGACAGGAGCGTGACATGAGGTGAAACTAACGAGTTGCTAAGGTGATAAAACAAACAAGGAAGTGCAAACATAGGAACCGATTGTCCAAAAAACAAAACCAAACATGACCAAAACAAAACCTGATCTCATGGGCGTGACAGAGAGCTAACTATCATATTGACATACATATTGACATAACTCTGCGTTGGTAATGACCTAGGCAGATCCCAAATACACAACAACAGGTATGCAGAAGGTAAGAAAACTTGGATTTTCATAATAGGTCCCTTTTTAGTAAGATTGGCATCTTTCTGTGTAAATAAGTCATTTCACAACGTGTATATCTACAGCTTATAGTGACTGCAGAGAGCTAAATAACGTACGCTGCTGTATTGAAATAACTCTGACCTACGCAGATCCCAGGTTCGTAAAATCGACGGAAAGTTGGGTTTGCGTAAAGGGCCCCCTTAAGTAAGATTGGCATGTTTTCCCGCCACGGTGGTTGGACCTGAGAGTCTGTCTCATACTTGCCAACCTTGAGACCTCCGATTTCGGGAGGTGAATGGGGGCTGGTCGTGGGTGGGGCGGAGGTGTGGTCGGGGGCGTGGTTTGGGAGGGGACGTGGTTAAGAGGGGAGGAGTATAATTCACCAACTCGAGTATTTCATATATATATATATATATATATATATATATATATATATATATATATATATATATACATACATATGTGTATGTATGTATGTATGAAATACTTGACTTTCAGTAAATTCTAGCTATATATATTTATTTTATTATATATATATATAAATAAAAGAAATAGTTTAATTTCAGACGGCACCTATCAAATACACATGAATAAAAACACAGTTGTTCTACTAACTGTACTGTGCTTGCTGGTTACATTAAAAAAAAGACCAACACTTACCTTTCACTATTTGAGTAATCTTCGTTCTGCCCTTTGCGTACTGGCGAGAGTCACTTGCTGTCAGGTGCACAACACCACGTAAATCGTTGGCCAATCAAAAAACAACCCCATAACGCTATAGCCAACATTCACCAGGAGATGGCAACAGACAACATCGAATCACTCTATTACAGACGGCGTCGCCATGGCTGTAACTTCCTCGTTCTTCCGCTTCGTCTCCTTGTGTGTGCAGTTTTTTTTATTAAACTCCGTAGATGTTGGAACATGATCGGGCAGGCAAGCTGTTTATATAACAGGAAAGCGGACGTGAAAACAGGCTGTCCCAACTCATGTCCGCATGGAGCTGGAGGGGGCGTGGCCTCCAGCTCCGGCTGATTTTCTGGAGAAAATTTCTTCCGGGAGGTTTTCGGGAGAGGCGCTGAATTTCGGGAGTCTCCCGGAAAATCCGGGAGGGTTGGCAAGTATGGGGATAGAGGACACCTCCCTCTTGGTCCTCGGTTTGAACCGTAGCTGCCGGTGCCAAGGTCTCTGAATAGTAGGGCAGCAGTGGAGCGGTAGGTTGCCGCAGTTTGAGGGACGCCAGGGACTGAAGGAGCCTCTGCTTACGGAACAACAACTTGCTCTCTTTGATTTAAAAGCACAAGTTATCTGGATGTACTTTGCCCTTCCCAGCCTCAGATGAATTCACATGCTGAAGCACCCCTGCGCTTTTTCCCCGTGTGTCGTCAGGGCAGATTTACACCGTGTTCCTTCGCTATATTCATTTAATCCTAATTGCCCCCCCCCCCACACACACACACACCCTCACCTGTCCTTGTGTAACCCCAAGCGGCCCCGGCAGAATTCAGCCGAGTGACTCGTTGAGATGGACGTAATGAGACAGGTCCATGCAGGCTGGGAGATGGCGGCCAGGCCATAAACAAGGTGAAAAGCAATCAGGTGAGGGCGGGCTGCAAGTCTCAAGAGGAGAGCGGGCGGAGACAAAGACAAAGACATGATTTTCACCATAGAAATGACATTTTGCTTCCAGTCGGCTCTCGGTTTAAGGTTTTATTTTTTTACGCTCGTCCTTGTGTGAGTCACAGCTCACCTTATATCATACCTTTTTGTAATTACAGGTATATGCTACACACCTGTATATATTTGATTGATGGTATTAATAAGCTTGGGCCAACGATATATTGACCTGCAAATTATTGCCGATGAACAATATTATTGCCATTATTTTTTTTTAAACCAAATACACCACCCAATGTAATGGCAAGACATAATAATAATAACAATAATGCAAGTGTACTCTTTCGAATGCAATTACATTGTATTTATCCTATATTTCAGCACTGTTATTGACATGTAAACTTTGAAATACCGCGTTAAATAAAAATAAATAAATAAATAAAATACACTCTGTAAGGAAATTGTTGCACTTGAATAAAAATCTCAACCAAAATCAACGAAATAGGTTTTGTCTTTGCAAAACAATAAACAAAATGGCCAAACAAAGTTATTGTGACCAAACTAATCGCGGTTATCGTTATTATTGCGGTACCGTTGAATGTTGTACAATACAAGTAAATATATATATACATATATATATATATATATGTATATATATATATATATATATATATATACAAACCCCGTTTCCATATGAGTTGGGGAATTGTGTTAGATGTAAATATAAACAGAATACAATGACTTGCAAATCATTTTCAACCCATATTCAGTTGAATGCACTACAAAGAAAACATATTTCATGTTCAAACTGATAAACATTTTTTTTGGTGTGCAAATGATCATTAATTTTAGAATTTGATGCCAGCAACACGTGACAAAGACGTTGGGAAATGTGACAATGAATACTGATAAAGTTGAGGAATACTCATCAAACACTTATTTGGAACATCCCACAGGTGTGCAGGCTAATTGGGAACAGGTGGGGGCCATGATTGGGTATAAAAGCAGCTTCCATGAAATGCTAAGTAATTCACAAACAAGGATGGGGTGAGGGTCACCACTTTGTAAGCAAATTGTCGAACAGTTTTAGAACAACATTTCTCAACGAGCTGTTGAAAGGAATTTAGGGATTTTACCATCTACGCTCCGTAAAATCATCAAAAGGTTCAGAGAATCTGGAAAAATCACTGCACGTAAGCGATGATATTAGGTACCTTTGATCCCTCAGGCGGTACTGTATCAAAAACCGACATCAGTGTGTAAAGGATATCACCACATGGGCTCAGGAACACTTCAGAAAACCACTGTCAGTAACTACAGCTGGTTGCTACATCTGTAAGTGCAAGTTAAAACTCTGCTATGCAACGCAAAGCCCATTTTATCAACAACAGTAAGGAACGCCGCTGGCTTGGCTGGGCCCGAGCTCATCTAAGATGGACTGATGCAAAGTGGAAAAGTGGTTCTGTGGTCTGACGAGTCCACATTTCAAATTATATTTGGAAACTGTGGTCGTGGTGTCCTCCGGAACAAAGAGGAAAATAACCATGAGGATTGTTATAGGCGCAAGGTTCAAAAGCCAGCATCTGTGATGGTATGGGGGTGTATTAGTGCCCAAGGCATGGGTAACTTACACATCTGTGAAGGCAACATTAATGCTGAAAGGTCCATACAGGTTTTGGAACAACATATGTTGTCATCCAAGCAACGTTATCATGGATGCCCCTGCTTATTTTAGCAAAACAATGCCAAGCCACGTGTTACAACAGCGTGGTTTCGTAGTAAAAGAGTGCGGGTACTTCCCTGGCCCGCCTGCAGTCCAGACCTGTCTCCCATCGAAAATGTGTGGCGCATTATGAAGCGTAAAATACGACAGCGGAGACCCCGGACTGTTAAACGACTGAAGATCAACATAAAACAAGAATGGGAAAGAATTCCACTTTTAAAGCTTCAACAGTAATTCCCTTAGGACCCAAAACGTTTGAGTGTTTTTAAAAGAAAAGGTGATCTAGCACAGTGGTGAACATGCCCTTTCCCAACTACTTTGGCACGTGTTGCAGCCAAGAAATTCTAAATTAATTATTATTTGCAAAAAAAATAAAATTAAGTTTATGAGTTTGAACATCAAATATCTTGTCTTAGTAGTGCATTCAACTGAATATGGGTTGAAAATGATTTGCAAATCATTGTATTCCGTTTATATTTACATCTAACACTATTTCCCAACTGATATGGAAACGGGGGTTTGTATATATATATATATATATATATATATATATATATATATATATATATATATATATATATACAGTATATATAATGTAGTAACAAACACCTTCATTACAATATGTAATATGTACAATATTAACCAAATTTTGATCATTTTAATCACTAATTGGGACTGACTTCTTCCACACATTGATTTCTGTTTCCATATCGACGCACTTCCGACTTCTGGCAACAAATGTGTGTTCCTACTTGAGGAAAAACATGTGTGTATGTTTTCTAATCATGTCAGACTTAGTAACAGACAACAAAGACGACTCTTTCTGGACAAATGAGGATTCACAACCTTATCTTTTTGAAACTGAAGATACTGAGGATGAACTACTGCTTATAAAAACGAGCACGAAGGAAGAGTGAGACGTTGGAGCAGGCGAAAGCCGAGAGATTGAGTTGAAAGTGACTCGAATCGGCAAAATGTGGAATTTGAAGCCAAGTTTTTTTTACATAAATGGAGAGCTTACCCAAATATGATAATATGATGTTTTTCACTCAGCACAGATTGATGTCCTACCACAATGTTGTGCATTACAAACTCAATTGCCTTTCAAGTTGTCGTGAAAGCTAGCCATTCTCTTTCCGTGCTACGGCTAATACCGTAGTACGTCGATTCGTCAGTACATTTTTCAGGCTTGCCACTGACAGTTTGTTTGTGTTTTGGATTCTCCTCTGTGTGTTTAGTATTTCCTGTCCTTAGTTCCTGTCAGCACTCTTATTTTGGTTCAGCTTCCTGTTTGTCTCCCTTTGTTTCCCCTCAGTTGCGGCTCATTGGCACCTGGCCCCACCTGGTGTCAATCAGCCCGCACCTATTTGTACCTGCTTTGTCTTCCAGTCAGTGCTGGATTATTGATTTGTCTATCTCACTTCTTGTTGCTCCTGTCGTTGTTACCTGTCATGTCGTATCAAGTCTTGTCAATGCAACGTTGCGGTAAGCTTTATTTGATTGCGGTTTTTAGCTTACTGCCTTTTGTTCCCTGCTTCCAAGTTTGTTTTCATATTACATGTACGACTTCTGTTTCCTGCTCGAGACCTGCTGACTTCTACGCTAGGCCTTTTTCTTTTTGCTAGCTTTTATGCTACGTCTCCTTTTTGTTTTCTGAGCTCCCATGCTAGCTCTCTTAGTTTGTTACCCGCCTCGTGCGCGGCTTGTTTTAGTACCCTTTTGTTTGTTCTAGTTGTATTATTTTTTATTGAATCATGTTTTCTCACTCCATGCCTGCCTCCATTTCTGCATCTTGGGGTTCGTCACAAACAAACTCTGACAACATTGTTGCTACAGTTTGGTTCCTATGCATGTTACACAACGTTAATGAAGTATTGTTGACAGTTTTTGAATGCAATTTTTAAGTAATTTAGAGGTAGATTTTTTGTCTTCTTGTTTCTCATGATTGTGGACGTCTGGCCAAATTCCCCTAAAAAGTGCAGTTCCCCTTTAAATGGCTGCATGTTTGAGACCCCCCTGCTCTCGTCTACTTTATTATAGTTTGATAAAGTACTCCACTTTTCATATAATTTGATTCTTTTTATTGACTTTTGTAAAAACCTAACAGCCCCTCGCTTCCGCCTGAGAAGAAGCCGGCTGTGCGCTAATAACGATGTAAAAAACCAGGACTTGACGGCCCCCAGCGGGCAGATGTAACCTGTCTGACAAGACTCCAAATATTGCTATCAGGGGGTCTGGGACCATTTTAATTTCTAATAGTGCTTCAGCAAATACCCTTCTGAAAACTTTCCAAACAAGGACACAGCATGTGGAACATTTCCCAGCATGCACCTGTCACATACGTGGTCAAATCCTGAGCCTTGGAACGGTGCACACAAGGCAGCATTTACAACTAATTAATGTGTGAACGCTCCAATACTGACAGAATGTAGTTTTAATATAAGAATAGCTTGAATGTTGACTAGTTTGAATTTCCCGGAAAACCGGAATTTGGTTTGGAACTTGGGAAAGAGTTAGGTTGAATGTCCAGGATGAGTGGTTTGAATAGGTTGAAAAATGTGGGAATTGTGGAAGTTTAAAAAATGGATAATTCATTTTGAATTGGAAAAAAATGTCCCTGAAAACTAACAATTTTTGGAAATGCGGAAATTTTAGAAAAAATGTTGAAGGAGAGCACACAATTTTGAACAGGCTGAATATTTTGGTGTTGAAACGGTTTGAATTGGATGAAAAATGTGGGAGTTGTAGAACTTGGAAAAATGCCTTGTTCATTTTAATGGGAATTTCATTGGAATTTGGGAATTTTTGAGAAAATATTTTTTGGAACACGTTAAAAGACTTGAATGTTCTGAATGAGTTGAAATGGTTGCTGTTGGGATTTTTCAATTCGGTCGAGAAATGTTGAAGTAGTAACATTTTTAATTGAGAAATGGTATCAAGCAATTCCAGGAATTTCGGGAAAACCGGGAATTTTTCTAGTTAAAAAAAAGAACTTAATTTTTATACCTGATTAAGACGAAGGTTTGGACGGTGGAACGGTTGAAGTGGGTTGAAAAATGTGGAAGGAGTAGTCGCCACAAAAAAGGGTTTGAAAAAAAAGGAATTTTGGGGATTCCTTGAATTTTTTTGAACTTGAAAAATGATAGTTTTAATATCCAGGATGAGTGGAATATGTTCAATGGTTTGAATAGGTTGAAAAATGTGGGAATTGTGGAAGTTTAAAAAATGGATAGTTCATTTTGAATTGAAAAAAATGTCCCTGAAAACTAAGAATTTTTGGAAATGAGGGAATTAAAAAATAAATGTTGAAGGAGAGCACACAATTTTGAACAGGCTGAATATTTTGGTGTTGAAATGGTTTGAATTAGATGAAAAATGTGGGAGTTGTAGAACTTGGAAAAATGTCCTGTTCATTTCAATGGGAATTTCATTGGAATTTGGCAATTTTTGAGAAAATATTTTTTGGAAAACGTTAAAAGACTCGAATGTTCTGAATGAGTTGAAATGGTTGGTGTTGGGATTTTTCAAATCGGTTGAGAAATGTTGAAGAAGTAGCATTTTTAATTGAGAAATGGTATCAAGGAATTCCAGGAATTTCGGGAAAACCAGGAATTTTTGTAGTTTAAAAAAAACAACTTTGTTTTTATACCTGATTAGGACAAAGGTTAGCACAGTGGAACGGTTGAAGTGGGTTGAAAAATGTGGAAGGACTAGTCGGCAGAAAAAAAGGTTTGAAAAAAAAAAGGAATTTTCGCGAAAACCAGGAATTTTTCCAGTTCAAATAACAACTTTGTTTTTATTAAGAGGAAGGTTTGGACGGTGTAACGGTTGAAGTGGGTTGAAAAATGTGGAAGGAGTAGTCGCCACAAAAAAAGGGTTTGAAAAAAAGAGAATTTTGGGGATTCCTTGAAATTTTTTGAACTTGAAAAATTATAGTTTTAATATCCAGGATGAGTGGAATATGTTGAATGGTTTGAATAGGCTGAAAAATGTGGGAATTGTGGAAGTTTAAAAAATGGATAATTCATTTGGAATTGAAAAGAATGTCCCTGAAAACTAAGAATTTTTGGGAATGCGCGAATTTTAAAAAAATATTGAAGTAGAGCACACGCTTTTGAACAGGCTGAATATTTTGGTGTTGAAACGGTTTGAATTAGATGAAAAATGTGGGAGTTGTGGAACTTGGAAAAATGTCCTGTTCATTTCAATGGGAATTTCATTGGAATTTGGCAATTTTTGAGAAAACATTTTTTGGAACACGTTAAAAGACTCGAATGTTCTGAATGAGATGAAATGGTTGGTGTAGGGATTTTTCAAATCGGTTGAGAAATCTTGGGGTAGTAACATTTTTATTTGAGAAATGGTATCAAGTAAATCCAGGAATTTCGGGTAAACCGGGAATTTTTGTAGTTAAAAAAACAACTTTGTTTTTATACCTGATTAAGACGAAGGTTAGGACGGTGGAACGGTTTAAGTGGGTTGAAAAATGTGGAAGGAGTAGTCGGCAGAAAAAAGGGTTTGAAAAAAAAAGGAATTTTCGCGAAAACCGGGAATTTTTCCAGTTCAAAAAACAACTTTGTTTTTATCAAGAGGAAGGTTTGGACGGTGTAACGGTTGAAGTGGGTTGAAAAATGGGGAAGGAGTAGTCGCCACAAAAAAAGGGTTTGAAAAAAAGAGAATTTTGGGGATTACTTGAAATTTTTTGAACTTGAAAAATGATAGTTTTAATATCCAGGATGAGTGGAATATGTTGAATGGTTTGAATAGGCTGAAAAATGTGGGAATTGTGGAAGTTTAAAAAAATGGATAATTAATTTGGAATTGAAAAGAATGTCCCTGAAAACTAAGAATTTTTGGGAATGCGCGAATTTAAAAAAAAATATTGAAGGAGAGCACACGCTTTTGAACAGGCTGAATATTTTGGTGTTGAAACGGTTTGAATTGGATGAAAAATGTGGGAGTTGTGGAACTTGGAAAATGTCCTGTTCATTTCAATGGGAATTTCATTGGAATTTGGGAATTTTTGAGAAAACATTTTTTGGAACACGTTAAAAGACTCGAATGTTCTGAATGAGATGAAATGGTTGGTGTAGGGATTTTTCAAATCGGTCGAGAAATCTTGGGGTAGTAACATTTTTATTTGAGAAATGGTATCAAGTAAATCAAGGAATTTCGGGTAAACCGGGAATTTTTGTAGTTAAAAAAACAACTTTGTTTTTATACCTGATTAAGACGAAGGTTAGGACGGTGGAACGGTTGAAGTAGGTTGAAAAATGTGGAAGGAGTAGTCGGCAGAAAAAAGGGTTTGAAAAAAAAAGGAATTTTCGCGAAAACTGGGAATTTTTCCAGTTCGAAAAACAACGTTGTTTTTTATTAAGAGGAAGGTTTGGACGGTGGAACAGTTGAAGTGGGTTGAAAAATGTGGAAGGAGTAGTCGCCACTAAAAAGTTTTTGGAAAAAAGAGAATTTTGGCGATTCCTTGAATTTTTTTTTACTTGAAAAATGATAGTTTTCATCTCCAGGATGAGTGGAATATTTTGAATGGTTTGAATAGGCTGAAAAATGTGGGAATTGTGGAAGTTTAAAAAATGGATAATTCATTTTGAATTGAAAAAAATGTCCCTGAAAACTGAATATTTTTGGAAATGCGGGAATTAAAAAAAAAATGTTGGAGAGCACACAATTTTGAACAGGCTGAATATTTTGGTGTTGAAACGGTTTGAATTGGATGAAAAATGTGGGAGTTGTAGAACTTGGAAAAATGCCTTGTTCATTTTAATGGGAATTTCATTGGAATTTGGGAATTTTTGAGAAAATATTTTTTGGAACACGTTAAAAGACTTGAATGTTCTGAATGAGTTGAAATGGTTGCTGTTGGAATTTTTCAATTCGGTCGAGAAATGTTGAAGTAGTAACATTTTTAATTGAGAAATGGTATCGAGCAAATCCAGGAATTTGAGGAAAACCGGGAATTTTTCTAGTTAAAAAAACCAACTTAGTTTTTATACCTGAATAAGACGAAGGTTAGGATAGTGGAACGGTTGAAGTGGGTTAAAAAATGTGGAAGGAGTAGTCGCCACAAAATAGGGTTTGAAAAAAAGGGATTTTTGGGGATTCCTTGAATTTTTTTGAACATGAAAAATGATACTTTTAATATCCAGGATGAGTGGAATATGTTGAACGGTTTGAATAGGTTGAAAAATGTGGGAATTGTGGAAGTTTAAAAAATGGATAGTTCATTTTGAATTGAAAAAAATGTCCCTGAAAACTAAGAATTTTTGGAAATGCGGGAATTAAAAAAAAAAATGTTGAAGGAGAGCACACAATTTTGAACAGGCTGAATATTTTGGTGTTGAAATGGTTTGAATTAGATGAAAAATGTGGGAGTTGTGGAACTTGGAAAAATGTCCTGTTCATTTCAATGGGAATTTCATTGGAATTTGGGAATTTTTGAGAAAATATTTTTTTCGAACACGTTAAAAGACTCGAATGTTCTGAATGAGTTGAAATGGTTGGTGTTGGGATTTTTAAAATAGGTTGAGAAATGTTGAAGAAGTAACATTTTTAATTGAGAAATGGTATCAAGGAATTCCAGGAATTTCGGGAAAACCAGGAATTTTTGTAGTTTAAAAAAAAACGTTGTTTTTATACCTGATTAAGACAAAGATTAGCACAGTGGGGTGGAGGGGTGGCAATCTATGTGGATAGCACCTTGAGATTCAAACGTCTGGATGATATGACAACTGTGGTTGATAACCTACTTGAATGTCTAACGGTTGAAATTTGTATGGAAAAAAGTAGAAATGTCATTATTAGTTGTATATACAGATCACCAGGTGTAAGCATTGCATATTTTACAGATTGGATGGAATGCCTGTTTTCAAAGAAGAGTAATGTTAATAAAGCTGTCTTCATTTGTGGAGACTTTAATATCGACCTTTTAAATCCCAGTAAAAATAACGATATAGTTAATTTCATTGACACAATGTACAGTATAAGTTTATATCCCAAAATCACCAGACCTAGTCGAATTTCATCCCACTCTGCCACTCTAATCAACAACATATTTACCAACGATATTGAAAATAAGACCGTAAGTGGGCTATTGATCAAAGATATCACTGACCACCTCCCAGTTTTTCTGATATTTGATGGTAACTACAGGACAAAAAAATTTGAAAAGCCAACCCAATACAGAAGAATGAGATCAGAGGAATCCATTAGTTCATTTAAACATGATTTACTGGAGCAGAATTGGGATGTAATTTATGAAAATGGTGATGTTAATAGTGCTTACAATATATTTTTGAGAATATTTAGGTCATTATATGATAAAAATTGCCCGATAAAAGAATGCATCAGCAAAAGAAAGTATACTAATTGTCCTTGGATCACAAAGGGATTGCAAAATGCTTGTAAAAAGAAAAACACTCTTTACAGGGAATTTATAAGATTGAAAACAAAAGAAGCAGAAAATAAATATAAAAAATATAAAAACAAGTTAACTAATATAATGAGGTCAAATAAGAGGGATTATTATAAGAAATTACTAGATGATAATAAAAATAATATCAAAGGAATATGGAATTTATTAAACAGTATTATAAGAAACAGTACCTCTTCAAATAACTATCCAACGTATTTCATGAATGATGGTAAAGAAAATGATAATATTGAAGATGTAGCTAATGCCTTCAATAAATTCTTTGTAAGTATCGGACCCGAACTTGCAGCAAAAATCCCAGATCCACGGACGACTGGTAAAAATATGAAGGGATTGTTGGAGATAAATCTCAATTCTATGTTTTTAAATGCAGTGGGTGAAGAAGACGTGTTGGACATTGTAAACAAATGTAAGAACAAAATGTCCACAGACTGCAATGACATTAGTATGGCATTGGTGAAAAATGTCATTACAGGAATATCAAAACCATTAACATATATCTGTAATCTGTCATTTCAAACTGGCACATTTCCGAATGAAATGAAAATAGCTAAAGTTATACCTCTGTTTAAAACTGGGAGCAAACATCACTTCACAAACTATAGACCCGTCTCTTTACTTCCACAATTCTCTAAAATATTAGAAAAACTATTCAATAACAGGTTAGATGCATTTATAGAAAAACATAATTTACTCCCTGACTGTCAATATGGGTTTAGATCAAACAGATCTACATCAATGGCAATCATTGAGACAATAGAGGACATCACAAATGCCATAGACAAGAAACAATATGCAATGGGAATATTTATTGATCTAAAAAAAGCATTTGACACAATTAACCATGATATATTAATCAATAAAATGGAAAAGTATGGAATCAGGGGAGTTGTACTAGACTGGCTTAAAAGTTACTTAAATAAGAGACAACAGTTTGTGAAGTTGGGGAATTGCTGTTCATCGTGTTTGGACATTGCTTGTGGTGTCCCCCAGGGGTCAGTGTGGGGCCAAAATTGTTCATCCTGTATATCAATGATATCTGTAAAGTGTCTACATCATTGAAATTAGTGTTATTTGCTGATGACACTAATATTTTTTGTTCAGGGGATGATTTAAATCAATTACAGGAAGTCATTATGGAAGAAATTAGTAAACTAAAAGCTTGGTTTGACTATAATAAATTGTCATTAAACCTGACTAAGACTAAGTTAATGCTGTTTGGAAAGAGGACACGTGAAACAAGGGTACGGATACAAATAGATGGGGTGGATATTGAAAGGGTTTTTGAAATAAAATTCCTTAGAGTTACAATTGACTATCAAATTAACTGGAAACCACATATAAAACATGTACAGTCTAAGCTGTCAAGAAGCATCTCAGTAATAAATAAAGCAAAGTAGGTTCTAGATCACAAATCACTCCACATTCTCTACTGTTCATTAGTTTTACCATATTCAACCTACTGTGTGGAAGTCTGGGGGAATAATTATAAAAGCTCATTAAACTCAATAACTATATTTCAGAAAAGAGCTGTACGCATCATCAACAAGGTTGGATATCTGGACCATACTCATTCACTATTCTTACAGTCAAAAATTTTGAAATTTAATGATATTATTTTGTATCAAACTGCACAAATAATGTATAAAGCCAAAATAAATAAACTCCCAGGAAGCATTCAAAAATTGTTCAGCACACGAGAGGGGGATTATAACTTAAGGGGAAATTTTAATTTCAAAATGCTTAGTTGTAGAACGACCATCAAAAGTTTTTGTATTTCAATCTGTGGAGTGAAACTATGGAATGGTTTGAATGTGGAGTTAAAGCAATGTTCAAACATAAACCAGTTTAAAAAGAAGTTTAGGTACATGGGATTCCAGAGGTACAGACATGAAGAAGGGCTTTGATATTGGGTTTCTTGTGTTACAAAAGAGTTAGGGGCTGCCCATTGAGGCACTGGTACTACTGTTTTCTGCTGTTTTTTTTGTTTTGTTTTTTTATGATACTATATCCATGAGCACTTGTGGTAACGGTGTGGCTATGTATGTGTGTAGTGTGCATATGTATGTATATATTTATCATTTATTTATATACAAGTTCATTAAGTTTGTACATAGGGTGAACAAGGAAGTTCGAGCTCAGAGTAATTTATGATTTAAAGAAAAGGGGTGGGATTAAATAAGTGTATACTTCTTCTCACTCCTTTTCAAATATGTAAAAAAAAAAAAAAGGCAAATGCTCATTTGTTTTTTTTTATTCTCCATTGTTTTCATTTTGTTATAATAGCCGTTAAGGCTATAGCACTGTATTGGATCATGCTTGCTCTTGTTTATTATTATTTTTTTTTTTGCATATTTGAAATAAAAATATATCAATCAATCAATCAATCAATCAATCAATAGGTTGAAAAATATGGGAATTGTGGAAGTTTAAAAAATGGATAGCTCATTTTGAATTGAAAAAAATGTCCCTGAAAACTAAGAATTTTTGGAAATGAGGGAATTTAAAAAAAAAAATGTTGAAGGAGAGCACACAATTTTGAACAGGCTGAATATTTTGGTGTTGAAATGGTTTGAATTAGATGAAAAATGTGGGAGTTGTGGAACTTGGAAAAATGTCCTGTTCATTTCAATGGGAATTTCATTGGAATTTGGGAATTTTTGAGAAAATATTTTTTTGGAACACGTTAAAAGACTCGAATGTTCTGAATGAGTTGAAATGGTTGGTGTTGGGATTTTTCAAATCGGTTGAGAAATGTTGAAGAAGTAACATTTTTAATTGAGAAATGGTATCAAGGAATTCCAGGAATTTCGGGAAAACCAGGAATTTTTGTAGTTTAAAAAAAACAACTTTGTTTTTATACCTGATTAGGACAAAGGTTAGCACAGTGGAACGGTTGAAGTGGGTTGAAAAATGTGGAAGGACTAGTCGGCAGAAAAAAGGGTTTGAAAAAAAAAAGGAATTTTCGCGAAAACCGGGAATTTTTCCAGTTAAAAAAACTACTTTGTTTTTATTAAGAGGAAGGTTTGGACGGTGTAACGGTTGAAGTGGGTTGAAAAATGTGGAAGGAGTAGTCGCCACAAAAAAAGGGTTTGAAAAAAAGAGATTTTTGGGGATTCCTTGAAATTTTTTGAACTTGAAAAAGGATAGTTTTAATATCCAGGATGAGTGGAATATGTTGAATGGTTTGAATAGGCTGAAAAATGTGGGAATTGTGGAAGTTTAAAAAATGGATAATTCATTTTGAATTGAAAACAATTTCCCTGAAAACTAAGAATTTTTGGAAATGCGGGAATTTTAAAACATTTTTTGAAGGAGAGCACACAATTTTGAACAGGCTGAATATTTTGGTGTTGAAATGGTTTAAATTAGATGAAAAATGTGGGACTTGTAGAACTTGGTAAAATGTCCTCTTCATTTCAATGGGAATTTCATTGGAATTTGGGATTTTTAAAAAAAAAAAAAATTTGGAACACGTTAAAAGACTTGAATGTTCTGAATGAGTTGAGATGGTTGGTGTTGGGATTTTTCAAATCGGTTGAGAAATGTTGAAGTAGTAACATTTTTAATTGAGAAATGGTATCAAGCAATTCCAGGAATTTCAGGAAAAACGGGAATTTTCGTAGTTAAAAAAACAGCTTTGTTTTTATACCTGACTAAGACGAAGGTTAGGATAGTGGAACGGTTGAAGTGGGTTGAAAAATGTGGAAGGAGTAGTCGGCAGAAAAAAGTGTTTAGAAAAAAAAAAAAAAAGGAATTTTCGGGAAAACCAGGAATTTTTCCAGCTTAAATTTTTTTTTTAGTTTTTATACCTGATTAAGACAAATGTTAGGACAGTGGAACGGTTGAAGTGGGTTGAAAAAATGTGGAAGGAGTAGTCGGCAGAAAAAAGTGTTTAGAAAAAAAAAAAGGAATTTTCGGGAAAACCAAGAATTTTTCCAGCTTAAAAAAAAAACTTAGTTTTTATACCTGATTAAGATGAAGGTTAGGACAGTGGAACGGTTGAAGTGGGTTGAAAAATGTGGAAGGAGTAGTCGGCAGAAAAAAGAGTTTGAAAAAGAAAAGGAATTTTTCGGGAACACCAGGAATTTTTCCAGTTCAAAAAAAAAACTTTGTTTTTATTAAGAGGAAGGTTTGGACGGTGGAACGGTTGAAGTGGGTTGAAAAATGTGGAAGGAGTTGTCGCCACAAAAAAGGTTTTGAAAAAAAGAGAATTTTGGGGATTCCTTGAATTTTTTTTAACTTGAAAAATGATAGTTTTCATCTCCAGGATGAGTGGAATATTTTGAATGGTTTGAATAGGCTGAAAAATGTGGGAATTGTGGAAGTTTAAAAAATGGATGATTCATTTTGAATTGGAAAAAAATGTCCCTGAAAACTAAGAATTTTTGGAAATGCGGGAATTTTAGAAAAAATGTTGAAGGAGAGCACACAATTTTGAACAGGCTGAATATTTTGGTGTTGAAACTGTTTGAATTGGATGAAAAATATGGGAGTTGTAGAACTTGGAAAAATGTCCTGTTCATTTCAATGGGAATTTCATTAGAATTTGGGAATTTAAAAAAAAAAATTTTTGGAACACGTTAAAAGACTCGAATGTTCTGAATGAGTTGAAATGTTTGATGTTGGGATTTTTCAATTTGGTCGGGAAATGTTGAAGTAGTAACATTTTTAATTGAGAAATGGTATCAAGCAATTCCAGGAATTTCGGGAAAACCGGAAATTTTTGTAGTTAAAAAACAACAACTTTGTTTTTATACCTGATTAAGACGAAGGTTAGGACAGTGTAACTGTTTAAGTGGGTTGAAAAATGTGGAAGGAGTAGTCGGCAGAAAAGGGTTTGAAAAAAAAAAAGGAATTTTCGGGAAAACCGGGAATTTTTCCAGTTCGAAAAACAACAACAAAAAGGGTTTGAAAAAAAGGGAATTCTTGGGATTCCTGGGATTTTTTGGAACTCGGAAAAATGATAGTTTGAATCTCTAGGATGACTGGAATATGTTGAATGGTTTGAATAGGTTGAAAAATGTGGAAATTTTGGAAGTTTAAACGATGGACATTTCATTTTGACTGAGCAAAATGTCTCTAAAAAAAATGGAAATTCTTGGAAATCTAGGAAATGTTTTAAAATTGTTGGAGAGCACAGAATTTTGAACAGGTTGAAAATTGTGAAGTTAAATAAATAAATAAATGGGTTGTACTTGTATAGCGCTTTTCTACCTTCAAGGTACTCAAAGCGCTTTGACACTACTTCCACATTTACCCATTCACACACACATTCACACACTGATGGAGGGAGCTGCCATGCAAGGCGCCAAGGAGGAGCCATCAGGAGCAAGGGTGAAGTGTCTTGCTCAGGACACAACGGACGTGACGAGGTTGGTACTAGGTGGGATTTGAACCAGGGACACTCGGGTTGCGCACGGCCACTCTCCCATTGCGCCACGCCACGCCGTTGAAACAATTTAAATGTGGGTTTCGTGGAATTTGGAAAAATGTCCCATTCATTTAAACAGGAATTTCATGGAAGTTTGGGAATATTGGAAAAAGCAGGAGGTTTTTGAAAAATGTTAAAAGACTTGAATGTAGTGAATGTGTTGATGTGGTTGGTGTTGCGATTTTTCAAATCGGTCGAGAAATGTTGGAGTAGTAACATTTTTATTTGAGAAATGGTACCAAGGAATTTCGGGAAAACCGGGAATTTTTCCAGTTTAAAAAACATCTTTGTTTTTTTGTTTTTTTTTAAAAGTAGGTTTGGACAGAGGAACGGTTAAAGTGGGTTGAAAAATGTGGAAGGAGAGTAGCCTCAAAAAAGGGTTTAAAAAAAAAGGGAATTCTGGGGATTCCTGGAATTTTTTTTAACTTGTAAAAATGATTATTTGAATTTTTCAGGATGAGTGGAATGTGTTGATATTGGAATGGTTTGAATAGGTTGAAAAATGTGCGAATTGTGGAAGTTTAAAAAATACACATTTCATTTTGAATTGGGTAAATGTCCCTGAAAACTGGGAATTCTTGGAAATCCGGAATTTGTTTTTAATTTTTAAAGGAGAGCACAGAATTTTGAACAGGCTGAATATTTTGGATTTGAAACGATTTAAATGTGGGATTTGTGGAACTTGGAAAAATGTCCCATTCATTTAAACGGGAATTTCATGGAAATTTGGGAATATTGGGAAAAGCGGGAGGTTTTTGAAAATTTTTAAAAGACTTGAGTGTAGCGAATGAGTTGAAATGGTTGGTGTTGGGATTTTTCAAATCGGTCGAGAAATGTTGGAGTAGTAACATTTTTATTTGAGAAATGGTATCAAGGAATTCAAGGAATTTCGGGAAAACCGGGAATTTTCCAGTTCAAAAAACATCTTTGTTTTTTGTTGTTATTAAAAAGTAGGTTTGGACGGTGGAACGGTTTAAAAAAAGGGTTTAAACAAAAGGGAATTCTGGGGATTCCTGGAATTTTTTTGAACTTGTAAAAATGACAGTTTGAATTTCCGGGATGAGTGGAATGTGTTGATATTGGAATGGTTTGAATAGGTTGAAAAATGTGCCAATTGTGGAAGTTAAAAAAAATGGACAATTCATTTTGAATGGGGAAAATTTCCCTAAAAAATTGGGAATTCTTGGAAATCTGGGATTTTTTTTTTTTAATTGTTGAAGAAGAGCACACTATTTTTTTAACAGGCTAAATATTTTGGAGTTGAAACTGTTTAAATAAGATGAAAAATGTATACAAGTTGGAGATCTTGGAAAAATGTCTCAATCATTTCAACTGGAATTTCATGGTAACTACGGGAAAAGCGGGATTTACTTGAAAAATGTTAAAAGACTTGAATGTTGTGAATGAGTTGGTGATGGAATTTTTCAAATCGGTCAAGAAATGTTGAAGTAGTAACATTTTTAATGGAGAAATGGTATCAAGGAATTCCAGGAACTTCGGGAACACCGGGAATTTTTCCAGTTCAATAAAAAAAATTTTTTTTTTGTTTTTATTAAGAGGAAGGTTTGGACTGTGGAACGTTTGAAGTGGGTTGAAAAATGTGGAAGGAATAGTTGGCAGAAAAAAGGGTTTGGAAAAAAAAGTAATTTTTGGGAAAACCGGGAATTTTTCCAGATAAAAAAACAACTTTTTTTGTTTTGTTTTTATTAAGAGGAAGTTTTGGACGGGGGAACGGTTAAAGTGGGTTGATAAATGGAGAAGTAGTCGCCACAAAATATGGGTTTGAAAAAAAGGGATTTCTGGGGATTCCTGGGATTTTTTGGAACTTGGAAAAATGATAGTTTGAATCTCCAGGATGAGTGGAACATGTTGAATGGTTTTAATAGGTTCAAAACGGTGGGAATTTTGGAAGTTTCAAAAATAGACAATTCATTTTGAATGGGGAAAATATCCCCCCCAAAAATTGGAAATTCTTGGAAATCCGGAATTTGTTTTAAATTGTTAAAGGAGAGCACAGAATTTTGAACAGGCTGAATATTTTGGAGTTGAAACGATTTAAATGTGGGATTTGTGGAACTAGGAAAAATGTCCCATTAATTTAAACGGGAATTTCATGGAAATATGGGAATATTGGGAAAAGCAGGAGGTTTTTGAAAAATGTTAAAAGACTTGAATGTAGTGAATGTGTTGATGTGGTTGGTGTTGGGATTTTTCAAATCGGTCGAAAAATGTTGGAGTAGTAACATTTTTATTTGAGAAATGGTATCAAGGAATTACAGGAACTTTGGGAAAACCGGGAATTTTTCCAGTCAAATAAACAATTTTGTTATTTTGTTTTTATTAAGAGGAAGGTTTGGACAGTGGAACGGTTAAAGTGGGTTAAAAAATGTGGAAGGAGTAGTCGCCACAAAAAAGGGTTTGGAAAAAAAGGGAATTTTGGGGATTCCTGGAATTTTTGGGAATTTGAAAAATGATAGTTTGCATGAAAATAACTACCATATCAGACAATCGCTAACTATTTTTCTTTGGTTGGATTAAGATGGGGCTTCACGGTGGCAGAGGGGTTAGTGCGTCTGCCTCACAATAAGAAGTTCCTGCAGTCCTGGGTTCAAATCCAGGTTCGGGATCTTTCTGTGTGGAGTTTGCATGTTCTCCCCGTGAATGCGTGGGTTCCCTCCGGGTACTCCGGCTTCCTCCCACCTCCAAAGACATGCACCTGGGGATAGGTTGATTGGCAACACTAAATTGGCCCTAGTGTGTGAATGTGAGTGTGAATGTTGTCTGTCTATCTGTGTTGGCCCTGCGATGAGGTGGCGACTTGTCCAGGGTGTACCCCGCCTTCCGCCCGATTGTAGCTGAGATAGGCGCCAGCGCCCCCCGCCACCCCAAAAGGGAACAAGCGGTAGAAAATGGATGGATGGATGGATAGTTTGCATTTCCAGTATCAGTGGAATGTGTTGATGTTGGAATGGTTTGAATAGGTTGAAAAATGTGCGAATTGTGGAAGTTTTAAAAAATGGACAATTCATTTTGAATGGGGAAAATGTCCCTAAAAAAATCGGGAATTCTTGGAAATCCGGGATTTTTTTTTTAATTGTTGAAGAACAGCACACTATTTTGAACAGGCTAAATATTTTGAAGTTGAAACTGTTTAAATAAGATGAAAAATTTATACAAGTTGGGGATTTTGGAAAAATGTCTCAATCATTTCAACTGGAATTTCATGGAAACTACGGGAAAAGCGGGATTTACTTGAAAAATGTTAAAAGACTTGAATGTTGTGAATGAGTTTAAATGGTTGGTGATGGAATTTTTCAAATCGGTCAAGAAATGTTGAAGTAGTAACATTTTTAATTGAGAAATGGTATCAAGGAATTCCAGGAATTTCGGGAAAACCGGGAATTTTTCCAGTTCAATAAACAATTTTATTTTTTTGTTTTTATTAAGAGGAAGTTTTGGACGGTGGAACGGTTGAAGTGGGTTGAAAAATGTGGAAGGAATAGTTGGCAGAAAAAAGGGTTTGAAAAAAAAAAGAAATTTTTGGGAAAACCGGGAATTTTTCCAGATAAAAAAACAACTTTTTTTGTTTTGTTTTTATTAAGAGGAAGTTTTGGACAGTGGAACGGTTAAAATGGGTTGGAAAATGGAGAAGGTGTAGTCGCCACAAAAAAAGGGTTTGAAAAAAAGGGAATTCCGGTGATTCCTGGGATTTTTTTGAACTTGGAAAAATGATAGTTTGAATCTCCAGGATGAGTGGAACATGTTGAATGGTTTGAATAGGTTGAAAACGGTGGGAATTTTGGAAGTTTCAAAAATAGACAATTCATTTTGAATGGGGAAAATAGCCCTAAAGAAATTGGAAATTCTTGGAAATCCGGAATTTGTTTTAAATTGTTAAAGGAGAGCACAGAATTTTGAACAGGCTGAATATTTTGGAGTTGAAACGATTTAAATGTGGGAGTTGTGGAATTTGGAAAAATGTCCCATTCATCTAAATGGGAATTTCATGGAAGTTTGGGAATATTGGGAAAAGCAGGAAGTTTTTGAAAAAGACTTGAATTTCGTGAATGAGCTGAAATGGTTGGTCTTGGGATTATTCAAATCGGTCGAGAAATGTTGGAGTAGTAACATTTTTAATTGAAAAATGGTATCAAGAAATTCCGGGAAAACCGGGATGTTTTCCTGATCAAAAAACAACTTTGTTTTTGTTTTTTATTAAGAGGAGCGTTTGGACGGTGGAACAGTTTAAGTGGGTTGAAAAATGTGGAAGGAGAGTCGCCTCAAGAAAGGGTTTTAAAAAAAGGGAATTCTGAGGATTCCTGGAATTTTTTTGAACTTGTAAAAATTATAGTTAGAATTTCCACAATGAGGGGAATGTGTTGATATTGGAATAATTTGAATAGGTTTGAAAATGAGCGAATTGTGGAAGTTTAAAAAAAATAGACAATTCATTTTGAATGGGGAAAATGTCCCTAAAAAAATTGGGAATTCTTGGAAATCCGGGAATTTTTTTTGAAGAAGAGCACATTATTTTGAACAGGCTGAATATTTTGGAGTTGAAACGGTTTAAATTAGATGAAAAATGTATATGTTGGGGAACTTGGAAAAATGTCTCAATCATTTCAACTGGAATTTCAATGAAATTTCGGGAAAAGCGGGATTTCTTTGAAAAAATGTTAGGGAAGGTTTGGACGGTGGAACGGTTGAATTGGGTTGAAAAATGTGGGAGGAGTAGTCACCAAAATAAACGGTCCAAAAACGGTTTGAAAAAAAAATGGAATTCTGTGGATTTATGGAATTTTTTTGAACTTGGAAAAATGATAGTTGGAATGTCCAGGATGATTGGAATGTTTTTGATGTTGGAATGGTTTGATTAGGTCCAATCACTTTTGTCACAAAAAAATAAGATTTTTAGAAATGATTGGAAACTCAAGACAGCCATGACATTATGTTCAGCACTTTAATTAAAAAAAAATGTCACTGTAAGACAAGGGTGTTCAAGGTGTGGCCCGGGGGGCTCTTTGGGGCCAGTAGCTATTTTTTAAATTCACTCTAAAACAAACAAACAAAAAGTTGGAAAAAAAGGTGAAAAGTAGCTAGAAAAAGTTGCAATGTTGACTCTTACAAGACAAAGCCGTCATTGCTCAAAAAATAATAATACATCAAAATCAATGTTATGAATTATTGACATATTCAAGGCTCCATTTACTTCACATCAAATATTTCACTTTGTAATTATTTTGGGGGAAAATGTTACATCATTTGTGTTTGCCGTGTAAAAACATTTGCTTTGACAAAAAGGGCGTGAAACAAAAACCTGAAACAATAATGAAATGTATAAATCAAAAGATGACAGACGGATTACAATTAAGTTAATAGTCTGCTGAGTTTGATGCCGATATTAGGTCGCCATCCAATAGACAACACAAGCAGTGGCCTTTAGTCATGCTCTGAATTGCACAGCATTTAATCATATGACCCAATGCAAACAACCTTCCCCAGTCATGGTGTCAGGTTCAAACACTGATTACGTCTATTAGACAAGACAAAAGGCAAGGAATCAAACAGAGACAGAATTAAATATGGAATCAGAATCTGAGGAGATACATGGCCACTGCACACTCTTTGTACAGTCTTCACCAAGCTCTGCCCCAAAATCGTACTCCTCCTTCTTTATTTGATTCCCTCCCCCTGACCCCCTCCTTCCCACAGCTGCTTCCTCAGGAAAATGGGTCGTGACCAGCGTTGCCTTCGGTTCCCGAACAGTTCATAGAAAGTCCCATAAAAATGTTCAAAAGGGCGGTATAGCTCGGTTGGTAGAGCGGCCGTGCCAGCAACTTGAGGGTTGCAGGTTCAATTCCCGCTTCTGCCATCCTAGTCACTGCCGCTGTGTCCTTGGGCAAGACACTTTACCCACCTGCTCCCAGTGCCACCCACGCTGGTTTGAATGTAACTTAGATATTGGGTTTCACTATGTAAAGCGCTTTGAGTCACTAGAGAAAAAGCGCTATATAAATATACTTCACTTCACTTCACAAAGAGTTCGTAAAAATACTTCAAAAAGAGTTCCTGTGGAAGTTAGGCAGATTCTGCCATCTGTTCGCCTGGAAGTTCTAGTGGAGTTTTAAGAGCATTGTTTTTGGAAGGTCTTCTTGCCCGGAACACAATGTAATACAAAGTTTTATTTGATCATTTACACACATACGGTCACACTTAACAAAAGGGCATGAAACAAAACCCTGAAACAATGATACAAATTTATAAATCAATAGATGTGTCATGTTTTGTTATTGGACTTTTGTGCTCGTCACAGTTTGTCCATAACAAACACCATGTTCAAACATAAGGGTGTCCATATGTGCACTTGGCACCAGGACACCCTAGGCCGCAGTTCCATGATCGACTTTGTAGTTGTGTCATCGGATTTGCGGCCTCATGTTATGGACACTCGGGTGAAGAGAGGGGCGGAGCTTTCTACCGATCACCACCTGGTGGTGAGTTGGCTGCGATGGTGGGGGAGGTTGCCGGACAGACCTGGGAGGCCCAAACGCATTGTGAGGGTCTGCTGGGAACGTCTGGCAGAGTCTCCTGTCAGACAAAGTTTCAATTCCCACCTCCGGAAGAACTTTGAACATGTCACGAGGGAGGTGCTGGACATTGAGTCCGAGTGGACCATGTTCCGCACCTCTATTGTCGAGGCGGCAGATCGGAGCTGTGGCCGCAAGGTAGTTGGTGCCTGTCGGGGCGGCAATCCTAAAACCCCTTGGTGGACACCAGCGGTGAGGGATGCCGTCAAGCTGAAGAAGGAGTCCTATCGGGTCCTTTTGGCTCATAGGACTCCGGAGGCAGTGGACAGGTACCGACAGGCCAAGCGGTGTGCAGCTTCAGCGGTCGCGGAGGCAAAAACTCGGACATGGGAAGAGTTCGGGGAAGCCATGGAAAACGACTTCCGGACGGCTTCGAAGCGATTCTGGACCACCGTCCGCCGCCCCAGGAAGGGGAAGCAGTGCACTATCAACACCGTGTATGGTGCGGATGGTGTTCTGCTGACCTCGACTGCGGATGTTGTGGATAGGTGGAAGGAATACTTCGAAGACCTCCTCAATCCCACCAACACGTCTTCCTATGAGGAAGCAGTGCCTGGGGAATCTGTGGTGGTCTCTCCTATTTCTGGGGCTGAGGTCGCTGAGGTAGTTAAAAAGCTCCTCGGTGGCAAGGCCCCAGGGGTGGACGAGATCCGCCCGGAGTTCCTCAAGGCTCTGGATGCTGTGGGGCTGTCTTGGTTGACAAGACTTTGCAGCATCGCGTGGACTTCGGGGGCGGTACCTCTGGATTGGCAGACCGGGGTGGTGGTTCCTCTCTTTAAGAAGGGGGACCGGAGGGTGTGTTCCAACTATCGTGGGATCACACTCCTCAGCCTTCCCGGTAAGGTTTATTCAGGTGTACTGGAGAGGAGGCTACGTCGGATAGTCGAACCTCGGATTCAGGAGGAACAGTGTGGTTTTCGTCCTGGTCGTGGAACTGTGGACCAGCTCTATACTCTCGGCAGGGTTCTTGAGGGTGCATGGGAGTTCGCCCAACCAGTCTACATGTGCTTTGTGGACTTGGAGAAGGCATTCGACCGTGTCCCTCGGGAAGTCCTGTGGGGAGTGCTCAGAGAGTACGAGGTATCGGACTGTCTTATTGTGGCGGTCCGCTCCCTGTACGATCAGTGCCAGAGCTTGGTCCGCATTGCCGGCAGTAAGTCGAACACATTTCCAGTGAGGGTTGGACTCCGCCAAGGCTGTCCTTTGTCACCGATTCTGTTCATAACTTTTATGGACAGAATTTCTAGGCGCAGTCAAGGCGTTGAGGGGTTCCGGTTTGGTAACCGCAGGATTAGGTCTCTGCTTTTTGCAGATGATGTGGTCCTGATGGCTTCATCTGACCGGGATCTTCAGCTCTCGCTGGATCGTTTCGC
Source organism: Nerophis ophidion (assembly GCF_033978795.1). NCBI lineage: Eukaryota > Metazoa > Chordata > Actinopteri > Syngnathiformes > Syngnathidae > Nerophis > Nerophis ophidion. The sequence goes on along the minus strand of NC_084620.1, from coordinate 50,989,796 downwards.
AGCCGAGTGTGAAGCGACCGGAATGAGAATCAGCACCTCCAAGTCCGAGTCCATGGTTCTCGCCCGGAAAAGGGTGGAGTGCCATCTCCGGGTTGGGGAGGAGACCCTGCCCCAAGTGGAGGAGTTCAAGTACCTAGGAGTCTTGTTCACGAGTGAGGGAAGAGTGGATCGTGAGATCGACAGGCGGATCGGTGCGGCGTCTTCAGTAATGCGGACGTTGTACCGGTCCGTTGTGGTGAAGAAGGAGCTGAGCCGGAAGGTAAAGCTCTCAATTTACCGGTCGATCTACGTTCCCATCCTCACCTATGGTCATGAGCTTTGGGTCATGACCGAAAGGATAAGATCACGGGTACAAGCGGCCGAAATGGGTTTCCTCCGCCGTGTGGCGGGGCTCTCCCTTAGAGATAGGGTGAGAAGCTCTGCCATCCGGGAGGAACTCAAAGTAAAGCCGCTGCTCCTTCACATCGAGAGGAGCCAGATGAGGTGGTTCGGGCATCTGGTCAGGATGCCACCCGAACGCCTCCCTAGGGAGGTGTTTAGGGCACGTCCAACCGGTAGGAGGCCACGGGAAGACCCAGGACACGTTGGGAAGACTATGTCTCCCGGCTGGCCTGGGAACGCCTCGGGATCCCCCGGGAAGAGCTAGACGAAGTGGCTGGGGAGAGGGAAGTCTGGGTTTCCCTGCTTAGGCTGTTGCCCCCGCGACCCGACCTCGGATAAGCGGAAGATGATGGATGGATGGATGGATGGATGTGTCATGTCTTGTGATCATGTTTTGTTTAGTTATGTTCTGTTTTGTTTAAGACTTTGTTTCCTGTTATTGCACTTCCTTATTTGCCTTGTTTCCATGTAAACCCATTAGTTTTCACCTTGTCCCTACCTCACGCACCTGTTTTCACTAATCACCACAGTATTATTTAAGCCACAGTTGCCAGGTAGTCAGCCTGGCGACATCACCCTCGATCACCTTCTACGCACCTTGTAATCCTTGCCAATAATCCATGTCCCGTTTTCTCGTTATTTATGCCACAGTGCAAGTTTTTGTTTTATGTTCACAGTTTTGTTTTCACAGCCAAGGTTTTGTACCTCCTTGTGAGCGCCTTTCGTTTGTTCCTTTTTTGAATGTTAAAATTAAATAATGTTCGTACCTTTGACCGTTGTCCGACCCAGTCGTTTTGCACCTCAAGAAAACAAACCCCACCACAGTCCAAGTCGTGACAAGATGAATCTGAAGTTGCAAATCTTGAGTTGAGGAATTTTACCCACAGGAAGATTACAATTATTTTTACAAGTCTACCATTATGTCACCATTCAATAGACAACACGGGCAATTCAGGTCAGTGACCTTTGATTATACTCTGAATGAACTAAAGTGCAGCATTTACTTGTATGACTCAATGCAAACAACCTTCCCTAGTCATGATGCAAAAAAAAAAAAATCCAACCAAAACGACATTTTAACAGACATGGTCACACATAGCACAACCTGCTCTCTGAACTTTGTAAACATTAAAAAAAAAATGTCAATGCACCATAAAAAATGTAAATCAATTGCAAAGCACGATTGGAAAAAGGCAAAACACTCTCCCCACTTATCAATGCTTGACACATTTGTGTTACTTTATATCTAGTCGGCTTCCAGCCCTCGACCAATTTTTTTTTAGCCCAATGCGGCCCCCAATTTAAAAACTTTGGACACCACTGATTGAGAGATGCAAGCATTGAAAGCAAATAACATAAATAAACAAATAAAGTCTATATAATAAACACTTTTATGAGTGGGGCCCTTTTGAATCCCCATAATTTTTTTTTTTAGAAAACAATCATTGCTCAAAAAATAATCAATTTAAATAATGTTATGAATTGTTGACCTATTTAAGGCCTAAAATACTTCACATCAAATATTCTTCGTTGAAACATTTTTGGAAAAAATATTGCATATTTTGTACATTATAAAAAAAACTATATTGACTGACCTGAAGCGTTGAATAATTCAAATAATAATATACATATTATGAAATAAATATTGTTTTTAACATTTTTTCATGACCAAATTATAAGGGAGTCCTGGATGTAAAAAAAAAAAAAAAAAGAAAATAAAGAAATATCATAATGGGCCCCGCCGGCTTTAATTTTTTAGTGTGTACCCCCCAGTGGAAAAAGTTTGGACACCCCTGATCGAGAGAAGCGAAATGTGAAAGCAAAAAAAAATATGAGTGGCCCTTTTTTTTTTTTTTTTGAAAATAATCATTGCTCAAAAAAATAATAATCAATTTAAATAACGCGGTGATGAATTATTGACCTATTTAAAATATGGCACAGTTTGTGTTTTTTGCATAATTTTTGAAAAAAAGGGCAAAAAACATTACAAAAAAAAAAAATACATGAATAAATAAATAAAACTTTATATTGACAGAGCTGAGGCGTTAAATAATTCAAATAATAATACAAATATTATGAAATAAATAGTGTTTTGAACATTTTTTCATGACTAAATTATAAGGGAGTCCTGGATGTAAAAAAAAAAAAAAAAAAGAAAATAAACAAATATCAAAATGGGCCCCGCCGGCTTTGATTTTTCATTGTGTAGCCCTCA
>NC_084620.1:50962200-50977200 GCF_033978795.1 Nerophis ophidion | reverse complement strand
GATGTCTATAGGAGTGTTTTCATGCATATTTGACTGCTGCCATCTACCCACCCCCTAAAACTACACAATCCAACCTCAATTCTGGACTATAAACCGCCAATTTTTTCCTTCGCTTCGCACCCTGCGGCTTGTCGAACGGTGCATCTAATTTTTCTATGTTGTTAGCCATCAAGGTTTTTTGTTCAGTCGTTTTTGTTCAACCCAAGCGGAAGACTGAGAAGGTGTGTTACTTTTTTATGCTATGACGCCATCTTTTGGATGACCAGCATTTCTTTCTTCATTCATCGCTCAGTGCAACGTTTGTAAGTTTTACAATATAACTAAAACAATCCGTGCTTACTAAAGCATCCCATGTGTGATGTGTGTAGGAGTGTTTTCATGCATATTTGACTGCTGCCATCTACCCACCCCCTAAGACTACCCAATCCAATCTCAATTCTGTACTATAAGTCGCCGATTTTTTCCTTCACTTCGCATCCTGCGGCTTGTCGAACGGTGCATCTAATTTTTCTATGTTGTTAGCCATCACGTTTTTTTGTTCAGTCGTTTTTATTCAACCCGAGCAAAAGACTGAAATGGTGTGTTATTGTTTGTGCTATGGCGCCATATTTTGGACAACCATCTTCTAGCCGTCCACAACGTTCCTTCCTTCATTTGTCGCTCCCAGCAACATTTGTAAGTTTTACAATATAACTAAAACAATCCGTGCTTACTGAACCATCCCATGTGTGATGTGTTTAGGAGTGTTTTCATGCATATTTGACTGCTGCCATCTACCCACCCCCTAAAACTACCCAATCCAATCTCAATTCTGTACTATAAGCCGCTGATTTTTTCCTTCACTTCGCACCCTGCGGCTTGTCGAACGGTGCATCTAATTTTTCTATGTTGTTCGCGAATGGCCATCACGTTTTTTGTTCAGTCGTTTTTATTCAACCCGAGCAAAAGACTGAAATGGTGTGTTATTGTTTATGCTATGGCGCCATCTTTTGGACAACAGTCTTCTAGCCGTCCACAGCGTTTTTTCCTTCATTCGTCGCTCCCAGCAACATTTGTAAGTTTTACAATATAGCTAAAACAATTCATGTTTACCGAACCATCCCATATGTGATGTGTGTAGGAGTGTTTTCATGCATATTTGACTGCTGCCATCTACCCACCCCCTAAAACTACCCAATCCAATCTCAATTCTGTACTATAAGCCGCTGATTTTTTCCTTCACTTCGCACCCTGCGGCTTGTCAAACGGTGCATCTGATTTTTCTATGTTGTTCGCTAATGGGCATCACGTTTTTTGTTCAGTCGTTTTTATTCAACCCAAGCGGAAGACTGAAATGGTGCGTTATTGTTTATGCTACGGCGCCACCTTTTGGACAACCATCTTCTAGCCGTCCACAACGTTTCTTCCTTCATTCGTCGCTCCCAGCAACATTTGTAAGGTTTACAATTTAACTAAAACAATTCATGCATACTGAACCATCCCCTGTGTGATGTGTGTAGAAGTGTTTTCATGCATATTTGACTGCTGCACATGTACCCACCCCCTAAAACTACTTTATCCAACCTCAATTCTGGACTATAAGCCACCACATTTTTCCTTCACTTTGAACCCTGCGGCTTGTAAAACTGTGCAGCTAAATTATGTATTTTGTTCGCTCATCACCATAAGGTTTTTTTTGTTCAGTCGTTTTTATTCAACCCAAGCGGAAGACTGACAAAGTGTGTTATTGTTTATGCTACGACACCATCTTTTGGACGACCAACTTCTAGCCGTCCAGAGCGTTCCTTCCTTCATTCATGGCTCCCAGCGACGTTTGTACGTTTTCCAATGTAACTAAAACAATTCTTACTTCCAAAAGCGTCCCATGTGTGATTTCTGTAGGAGTGTTTTCATGCATATTTGTAGGCGCTATCGTAATTTAATCAAGTTAGCGCTATTAACTAATATGCTAACACATTTACTCTTGATTTTAATTGTATTCAATATGTTTTTCTAACTTACTTACAGTTTGCAACCTTGTCAGCTGATATGAAAGCTGCTAGCTGATTGGAGAGCTGACTAAAAGCGGGGTAATGATGATCACTTCTGTTTTGTTTGATCCGCCGTTTTACTGCCCTGTTACAGACAACGTTTGGAAACAATTAAGGTATGTAAATAAACATTTACAGAATATTTCTGTGTAAACAACTCATTTCACAACATATATATCTGCGGCTTATAAGGGAAAATTGTTTTTTTACATTTAGTGGGTGCGTTTTATATGCTCTATAGTCCAGAAAATACAATTGTAATTTTACTCTAGTTTTTAATCGTAGTCAATATGTTTTTCTAACCTACTTACAGTTTGCAACCTTGTCAACTGATATAAAAGCTGCTAGCTGATTGGAGAGCTGGCTAAAAGCGGGTCAATGACGATCACTTCTGTTTTGTTTGATCCGTCGTTTTACTGCCCTGTTACAGACACCGTTTGGAAACAATTAAGGCATGTAAATAAACATTTACAGAATATTTCTGTGTAAATAACTCATTTCACAACGTATAAATCTACGGCTTATAAAGGAAAATATTTTTTGTTTTACATTTAGTGTGTGCGTTTTATATGCTCTATAGTCCAGAAAATACAATTGTAATTTTACTCTAGTTTTTAATCGTAGTCAATATGTTTTTCTAACCTACTTACAGTTTGCAACTTTATCAACAGATATGAAAGCTGCTTGCTGATTGGAGAGCTGGCTAGCGGGTCCATGACCATGATTTCTGTTTTGTTTGATCAGCCGTTTTACTACCTTGTTGCAGACACTAATTGGAAACAGTTAAGGTATGTAAATGAATAGTTACAGAATATTTCTGTGTAAATAACTCATTTCACGACGTATATATCTGCGGCTTAAAAGGGAAAATATTTTTTGTTTTACATTTAGTGGGTGCGTTTTATATGCTCTATAGTCCGGAAAATACAATTGTAATTTCACTCTAGTTTTTAATCGTAGTCAATATGTTTTTCTAACCTACTTACAGTTTGCAACCTTGTCAACTGATATGAAAGCTGCTAGCTGATTGGAGAGCTGGCTAAAAGCGGGTCAATGACGATCACTTCTGTTTTGTTTGATCCGCCGTTTTACTGCCCTGTTACAGACACCAACTGGAAACAATTAAGGTATGTAAATAAACATTTACAGAATATTTCTGCGTAAATAACTCATTTCACAAGGTCTATATCTGTGGCTTGTATGGAAAAATATTTTTTGTTTTACATTTAATGGGTGCGGTTTATAAACTCTATTGTCCAGAAAATACAATAGTAATTTTACTCTTGATTTTAATGGTAATCAATATGTTTTTTCTAACCTACTTACAGTTTTTAACCTTGTCAACTGTTATGAAAGCTACTAGCTGACTGGAGAGCTAGGTTGCGCAGCTGGCGGGTCCATGACCACGACTTATGTTTTGTTTGATCCGCCGTTTTACTGCCTTGTTACAGACGTTTGGAAACAATTAAGGTATGTAAATAAACGTTTACAGGATATTTCCGTGTAAATAACTCATTTCACAACGTATATATCTGCGGCTTAAAAAGGAATTTTTTTTTTTTTTTTTACATTTAGTGGGTTTGTTTTATATGCTCTATAGTCGAGAAAATACAATTGTAATTTTACTCTAGTTTTTAATCGTAGTAAATATGTTTTTCTAACCTACTTACAGTTTGCAACCTTGTCAACTGATTTGAAAGCTGCTAGCTGATTGGAGAGCTGGCTAAAAGCGGGTCAATGACGATCACTTCTGTTTTGTTTGATTCGCGTTTTACTGCCCTGTTACAGACACCGTTTGGAAACAATTAAGATATGTAAATAAACATTTACAGAATATTTCTGCGTAAATAACTCATTTCACAAGGTGTATTTCTGTGGCTTGTATGGAAAATATTTTTCATTTTACATTTATCGGGTGCGGTTTATAAACTCTATTGTCCAGAAAATACAATAGTAGTTTTTCTCTTGATTTTAATGGTATTCAATATGTTTTTCTAACCTACTTATAGTTTACAACCTTGAGTTGCTATATGACAGGACAGCTAAGTTGCGCAGCTAGCGGGTCCATGACCATGACTTATGTTTTGTTTGATCTGCCGTTTTACTGCCTTGTTACAGACAACATTTGGAAACAATTAAGGTATGTAAATAAACATTTACAGAATATTTCGGCGTAAATAACTCATTTCACAAGGTGTATATCTGTGGCTTGTATGGAAAAATATTTTTTGTTTTACATTTAATGGGTGCGGTTTATAAACTCTATTGTCCAGAAAATACAATAGTAATTTTACTCTTGATTTTAATGGTATTCAATATGTTTTTCTAACCTACTTACAGTGTACAACCTTGTCAACTGATATGAAAGCTGCTAGCTGACTGGATAGCTAGGTTGCGCAGCTAGCGAGTCCATGACCATGACTTATGTTTTGTTTGATCTGCCGTTTTACTGCCTTGTTACAGACAACGTTTGGAAACAATTAAGGTATCTAAATAAACATTTACAGAATATTTCCGTCTAAATAACTCATTTCACAACGTATATATCTGCGGCTTATAAGGGAAAATATTTTTTGTTTTACATTTAGTGGGTGTGGTTTATAAACTCTATTGTCCAGAAAATACAATAGTAATTTTACTCTTGATTTTAATGGTAATCAATATGTTTTTCTAACCTACTTACAGTTTGCAACCTTGTCAACTGATATGAAAGCTGCCAGCTGATTGGAGAGCTGACTAGCGGGTCCATGACCATGATTTCTGTTTTGTTTGATCAGCCGTTTTACTACCTTGTTGCAGACACTGTTTGGAAACAGTTAAGTTATGTAAATAAATATTTGCAGAATATTTCCGTGTAAATAACTCATTTCACGACGTATATATCTGCGGCTTATAAAGGAAAATATTTTTTGTTTTACATTTAGTGTGTGCGTTTTATATGCTCTATAGTCCAGAAAATACAATTGTAATTTTACTCTAGTTTTTAATCGTAGTCAATATGTTTTTCTAACCTACTTACAGTTTGCAACCTTGTCAACTGATATGAAAGCTGCTAGCTGATTGGAGAGCTGACTAGCTGGTCCATGACCATGATTTCTGTTTTGTTTGATCAGCCGTTTTACTACCTTGTTGCAGACACTGTTTGGAAACAATTAAGGGATTTAAATAATTATGTACAGAATATTTATGTGTAAATAACTCATTTCACGACGTATATATCTGCGGTTTATAGTCCGGTGCTATTCTAAAATTTGATTGGTGCGGCTTAATAACGGTGCGCGTTATAGTCCAGACAATACGGTACTTCTAGTACACCCACGGCTTTGATCAATTGTCCGTGTCCTGAGCAAACCAGGCCCCGGATAAGACACGTGGTAGAATTCCCTGAGATCCGTCTTCTTTTCACTTCTCTTCACTCACAATAAAAGACGGCATTGGACCTGAGAGAGCCTCGCCGACTGCAGAGCGCCGGCGGCTCGGAACGCCATCTGTGAGAGCCCGGAATCTTCCCCGTTGCCTGGCACCGGCGCACAAAGTACCCCTGCACCCACTCTTCCGGTCCACAGATCCCGGCAGAAGTCAGAGCAATCCTTTTTCCTCCCGAAACCACGCCGCATTTCGCAGGAGCTCAGTCCAGGCAGCGAATCACCCTCTCCGCCGTCATTCATGGCCGCGGTAAAGGTGTAGAACAGGACCAGAAATGATATTTGACCCCGGAGCGTTTTTTTTTAAGTCGGACCTCGGTTGAATTCCCTCTTTTCTGACTTATAAATAATGTTAAAACCTTTGATATCCCATGTAAAACGTGTCAAATCGGTTTCAGTTTTAGATGCCTCTTTTTTTTTTTAACACCGTACTTTTTTAGTTTTCTTCTTCTTCGCAGACATGCTAAAATAACTAATAATAAAGGTTAAGCAAGGCGGTTCGCCAGCGGCCAATCTCCCTACAAGCACTGCATACTTAAATAGGAATAACAGGTCAAATACATGTTACACAGTCGTAACTTCCTGGGACTAAACCTGCAGAAAATAGTTATTCTCTGGTTTGTTTACATTTCTTGACCGCAATAAACACCAACAAAATTCACAAATTAAATTCTGAAAAAAATACTGCATACTTAAATAGAAATGACATACCAAATACATGTTACACAGCCGTAACTTCCCAGCACTAAACCTGCAGAAAATAGTTATTTTTAGGTTTGTTTACATTTCTTCACCGCAATAAACACCAACAAAATTCACGAATGAAATTCTGACAAAAATACTGCATACTTAAATAGGAATAAGAGACCAAATACATGTTACTTCACGGTGGCAGAGGGGTTAGTGCGTCTGCCTCACAATACGAAGTTCCTGAAGTCCTGGGTTCAAATCCAGGCTCGGGATCTTTCTGTGTGGAGTTTGCATGTTCTCCCTGTGAATGCGTGGGTTCCCTCCGGGTACTCCGGCTTCCTCCCACTTCCAAAGACATGCACCTGGGGATAGGTTGATTGGCAACACTAAATTGGCCCTAGGGTGTGAATGTGGGTGTGAATGTTGTCTGTCTATCTGTGTTGGCCCTGGGATGAGGTGGCGACTTGTCCAGGGTGTACCCTGCCTTCCGCCCGATTGTAGCTGAGATAGGCGTCAGCATCCCCCGTGACCCCAAAAGGGAATAAGCGGTAGAAAATGGATGGATGGATGGATGGATGGATGGATGGATACATGTTACACAGTCGTAACTTCCTGGCACCAAATCTGCAGAAAATAGTTTTTCTCAGGTTTTTTTTACGTTTCTTCACCGCAATAATTACCAACAAAATTCACGAATGAATTAAAAAAAAAAATGACTGCATACTTAAATAAGAATAACAGGACAAATTCATGTTACACATCCGTAACTTCCTGGGACTAAACTTGCAGAAAATAGTCATTCTTAGGTTTGTTTAAGTTTTTTGACGGAAATAAACACCAACAAAATTCATAAATGAAATTCTGAAAAAATTGACTGCATACTTAAATACGAATAACAGATCAAAACATGTTACACACCCGTAACTTCCTGGCACTAAACTTGCAGAAAATAGTCATTCTCAGGTTTGTTTAAGTTTCTTGACCGAAATAAACACCAACAAAATTCATGAATGAAATTCTGAAAAAAATACTGCATACTTAAATAGAAATAACAGACCAAATACATGTTACACAGCCAAAACTTCCCGGGACTAAACCTGCAGAAAATAGTTCTTCTCAGGTTTGTTTACGTTTCTTGACTGCAATAAACACCAACAAAATTCATGGATGAAATTCTGAAAAGAATTACTGCAAACTTAAATAGGAATAACAGACCAAACACATGTTACACAGCCATAACTTCCCGGCACTAAACCTGCAGAAAATAGTTATTCTTAGGTTTATTTACATTTCTTGACCGAAATAAACACCAACAAAATTCATGAATGAAATTCTGATAATGACCGCATACTTAAATAGAAATTACAGACCAAATACATGTTACACACCGTAACTTCCTGGCACTAAACCTGCAGAAAATAGTCATTCTCAGGTTGATTTACATTTCTTGACCGAAATAAACACCAACAAAATTCATGAATGAAATTCTGATAATGACCGCATACTTAAATAGAAATTACAGACCAAATACATGTTACACACCGTAACTTCCTGGCACCAAACCTGCAGAAAATAGTTTTTCTCAGGTTTGTTTACGTTTCTTCACCGCAATAAACACCAACAAAATTCGCGAATGAATTTCAGAAAAAATGACTGCATACTTAAATAAGAGTCACAGGGCAAATACATGTTACACAGCCGTAACTTCCTGGCACTAAACATGCAGAAAATAGTCATTCTCAGGTTTGTTTACGTTGTTTGACCAAAATAAACACCAACAAAATTCATGAATGAAATTCTGAAAAAAAAGACTGCATACTTAAATAGGAATAACAGACCGACTACATGTTACACAGCCGTAACTTCCTGGCATTAAACCTGCAGAAAATAGTCATTCTCAGGTTTGTTTACGTTTATTGACCGCAATAAACACCAACAAAATTCACAAATTAATTTCAGAAAAAAATGACTGCATACTTAAATAGGAATAACAGACCAAATACATGTTACACAGCCGTAACTTCCTGGCACTAAACTTGCAGAAAATATTTATTCTCTGGTTTGTTTACATTTGTTGACCGCAATAAACACCAACAAAATACACAAATGAAATTCTGAAACGATTACTGCATACTTAAATGGGATTAACAGACCAAATACATGTTACACAGCCGTAGTTTCCCGGCACTAAACCTGCAGAAAATAGTTCTTATCGGGTTTCTTGACGTTATCACACTTTATTGACCATTTCTTACATATTCTTTATTCCAGTACCTTTATTTCCAGATGTTATTGTTAAGTGTTCAATGTTATTTGACTAATTTGTTGACATTGTTGGAGTGTTTTCCACAGTTCTGTTGACATTTCCTTTCTGCCTTGATAGCTGATGTTCCATTTCAAAGAAAAATAGCTTTTAATATATTTTTTTCCTGCTCCTTATTTTCCATAGGTCATGAAAAATATCAATAATGATGGATATCGAGCGACATAAAACACTTATGTCGTGATACAGTTTCACTCTCATATCAGTCATGTCAGTCGGACTTCTTGGCACTTTTTTTTTTTTTTTTTTTTTTTTAAACAGTCTGTAGTCTTTTTATCCCTCGTCCGTTCCCTATTCGGGTATACGGGAACAACATGCAGGAACTAAAGTGCAGGACTGTAAAAATTAAATAAATGAGAAAATATAAAAAACGTGCTCCTTTAAAATGATAATAATTTGAATGATATTCAAGTAATAACGACTGCATACTTAAATAGGAATAAGAGGGCAAATACATGTTACACAGCCGTAACTTCCTGCCACCAAACCTGCAGAAAATAGTTCTTCTCGGGTTTGTTTACCTTTTCACACTTTATTAACATTTTTTTTTTTTTTTTACAAATTATTTATTTTTGCACCTTTTATTTTAAGACCTTATTGTTAAGTGTTCAATATGATTTAAAATGTGTACGTTGAGTGTTTTTCATGCTTGTGTTGACATTTCCTTTCTACCTTGAGGTGATTATAACCAAAGGAAGTTCTATTTCAAATAATAATAATAATCTCCTACTCCTTATTTTCCATAGGTCATAAAAAAATATATATACATCAATATCGAGTGATGACCATGCTAATTTACGCTCTTGTGTAAATTATTTCCAATGTAAGACACTTATTTCGATTTGATGTTTTTTTTTGTTTGTTTGTTTTTTTTATTTATTTTTTATTTATTTTGTAATGGTACTTTAATTATTATAAATAGTTTATTATTATTTTTTGTTTTGTATAGTTTTTTAAAATACTTTAGTCATCCTATTTTAGTCAATTATTCGTAATATATTTTCAGTTTTAATGAATGTTGTAATTATACAATGTACTTATTCAATTATAATTTTCACATTTTAACTTAATTAATAATATTTAAACAATTACTGCATAACAAAAATTTATTTCCATACTTAAATAAGAATAACTGGGCAAATACATGTTACACAGCCATCATATCATATCCGACTGATATGAGAGTAAAAAGTGTATCACACATAAGTGTTTTATGTTGCTCAATATCCATCATTATTGATATTTTTCATGACTTCTGGAAAGTAGGGAGCAGGAAAATAATACGTTAAATTTTTTTTTTTTCTTTGAAATGTAACTTCCTCTGATTATAATCCCTTCAGCTATTAAGGCAGAACGAAAATGTCAACACAAGCGTGGAAAACACTCAATGTAAACACAATTTAAAATCACATTGAGCACTATGGTCTTAAAATGAAGATGTAAAAATAAAGATGGTTAATAAAGTGTGAAAATGTAAACAAATCTGGGAATAAATATTTTCTGCAGGGTTTGATGACAAGAAGTTACGACTGTGTAACATGTATTTGGTCTGTTATTCCTATTCAAGAATGCAGTAATTTTTTCAAAATTTCATTCTTGAAATTTGTTGGTGTTTATTGCAGTCAAGAAACGTAAACAAACCTCAGAATAAATATTCTCTGCAGGTTTGGTGCAAGGAAGTTACGGCTGTGTAACATGTATTTGGTCTCTTATTTTTATTTAAGTATGCAGTATTTTTTTTTTCATTCATGAATTTTCTTGGTGTTTACTGCGGTTAAGAAACGTAAACAAACCTGAGAAGAACTATTTTCTGCAGGTTTAGTGCCAGGAAGTTACGGCTGTGTAACATGAATTTGGCCTGTTGTTCTTATTTAAGTATGCAGTAATTTTTTCAAAATTTCATTCGTAAATTTTGTTGGTGTTTATTGCGGTCAAGAAACGTAAACAAACCTGAGAATAAGTATTTTCTGCAGGTTTGGTGCCAGGAAGTTACGACTGTGTAACATGTATTTGGTCTGTTATTCCTATTTAAGTATGCAGTAATCCTTTCAAAATTTCATTGGTGAATTTTGTTGGTGTTTATTGCAGTCAAGAAATGTAAAAAAACTTGAGAAGAACTATTTTCCGCAGGTTTGAGGCCAGGAACTTACAGCTGTGTAACATGTATTTGGTCTGTTATTCGTATTTAATTATGCAGTAATTTTTATTTAAATTTCATTCGTGAAATTTGTTGGTGTTTATTGCAGTCAAGAAACATAAACAAACCTGAAACAAACTATTTTCTTCAGGGTTTGATGCCGGGAAGTTACGACTGTGTAACATGTATTTGGTCTGTTATTCCTATTTAAGTATGCAGTCATTTTTTTCTAAATTTCATTCTTGAAATTTGTTGGTGTTTATTGCAGTCAAGAAACGTAAACAAACCTCAGAATAAGTATTCGCTGCAGGTTTGGTGCAAGGAAGTCACGGCTGTGTAACATGTATTTGGTCTCTTATTTTTATTCAAGTATGCAGTATTTTTTTTTTTTATTTCATTCGTGAATTTTCTTGGTGTTTTTTGCGGTCAAAAAACGTAAACAAACCTGAGAAGAACTATTTTTTGCAGGTTTAGTGTCAGGAAGTTAGGCTGTGTAACATGTATTTGGCCTGTTATTCCTATTTAAGTATGCAGCCTTTTTTTTTAAATTCCTTTGTGAATTTTGTTGGTGTTTATTGCAGTCAAGAAACGTAAAAAAAAACCTCAGAATAAAAATGTGCTGCAGGTTTGGTGCCAGGAAGTTACGGCTGTGTAACATGTATTTGCCCTCTTATTCCTATTTATGGATGCAGTAATCATTACTTAAATATTATTGAACCCAGTTATTATTTTAAAGTAGCACATGTTTTATATTTTGTCATTTATTTAATTTTCACAGTCCTGCACTTTTGTTCCTTATTGTCACGCCCAGGAAATCATGTTTTGTTTTGGTCATGTTATGTTTTGTTTTTTGGACACTCAGTTCCTGTTTTGCACTTCCTGGTTTGTGTTGCTACCAAGGCAACTCATTAATTTTCACCTGGCCCTCATGCCACGCCCATGTCCCCAGCCCTCACACCTGTTTGTTAATTTTCATAGCCTATTATTTAAGCCACAGTTACCAGATAGTCGGTCTGGCAACTTCACCCATATTCCTCACCTGCTTCATGCCATGCTATCCTGTTAATTTAGTCCACGCCACATACGTTTTGTTATTCATGCCACAGTGCAAGTGTATATGTTTCATGTTTGTAGTTTATAGCCTTTGGTTTTGGTTTATTGGCGTCACTTTCACCCATCAAATTTGACTCTAAGTGAGGGTACTTTACACCGGTACTTGAAAACGGTACTATACTACCTTTGAAAAACACCAGTATTTTTTTTAATCCTCATGCTGCCGTGCAGCGGTGACAGGCAGATCCGAGGAGCATGTTGAGTGCGTCTGCACACACACACATGCTAGTCTTTTGTTTTTCATTAGTCAAGTTTGTTCTCCGCCCTTGTGCGCGCCATTTGTTTGCTTTTTTTTTGTAGTTTCTTTGTGTTAGTAATAAATTAAAATGTACTCACATTCACGTCTTGCTCGTGCCAATTTCCCTTTGGTTTGGCAAAACAAACTATCTTCAAGTCATAGTCTAAGTCAGGGGTGTCAAACTCAAATACAGAGTGGGCCAAAATTTAAAACTGAACAAAGCCGCGGGCCAAGGTTGAACAAATGAACCTTTTAATAAGGACCCAAACAAGTTTTGCATTGGATATTGAACAAGCAAGGCTTGTATAACTTTATAGTGACATGGAAAATCCAGTTTCAAATAATAATAATTAAAACATATCAATGGCATATCAAATCAAATTTCAATAAAAATTGAATGCCTCATTTCTATTTGCAGCCTTCTGAGGTAAATATCAAAATCAACTTTTTCCACATGTTAATAATGAATTGCAAAATAAAACAATAATGAATGAGTCAAAGATTCAAGCCTTGAAGTAGCAAGAGAAAGTGCATGAATAAAACCTTAATTATTGCTCAGTTTGCTACACTGATTTGCCTTAACACTGAATATGGAACAAGCAAGGCTTATAACTTAACAGTGCAAAATCAAATTTCAAAAAAACAAACGAAAAAACATCAATTGTATATTAAATACCATTTTAAATAATACATTTAATGGCTCTTTTCTATTTGCAGCCTTCTGAGGTAAATATCAACATTTACTTTTTCCACAGGCTAATAAATCTTAAAATAAAATAACAATGAGGTGGGCGGGGTTTGGTGGTAGCTGTTGGTGTATATTGTAGCGTCCCTGAAGAGTTAGTGCTGCAAGGGCTCCTGGGTATTTGTTCTGTTGTGTTTATGTTGTGTTACGGTGCGGATGTTCTCCCGAAATGTGTTTGTCATTCTTGTTTGGTGTGGCTTCACAGTGTGGCGCATATTTATAACAGTGTTAAAGTTGTTTATACGGCCACCTTCAGTGTGAACTGTATGGTTGTTGACATAGTATGCATGTGTGACTTAGACCATGGGTGTCAAACTCTGGCTTGGACCATGGTTGTCAAACTCTGGCCCGCGGGCCAAATTTGGCCCGCTGTGCAATTTCATTTGGCCCTTGAGGCAATATCAAATTAACATTACAGCTGGCCCGCCAGTATTATAACACTGCATTCGCCACTAATACTCATTCTTGCCAACCCTCCCGATTTTCCAACCATTCTCCTGAATTTCTCCTGATTTTCACCCGGACAACAATATTGTCCTAAAAGTCACTGCCCTTAGCGTTGTCTACAATATGTCGTCACGTCCGCTTTTCCTCCATGCAAACTGCGTGCCGGCCAAATCACATAATACGGCTTTTACACACGTAAGTGAATGCAATGCATACTTAGTCAACAACCATAGAAAATATAATCCTTTTTTTAAGTTTACAATTCAGCAAGTTTTATGAAGCATAATTGTAAGCACACTACCACAAAACACTAATTGCTAACCTCCAATGTTATGAACATTTTTTACAATTGCGTTGTATTGAAAATGAGGACATAGCAAAACATTTATTCCTTTAGTTGGAAATATTAACGGACTTTTAACCTGAAACATTCAAATGTGTTCTCCTCCTGCCCCTTGCTTTTACACACGTAAGTGAATGCAACGCATACTTGGTCAACAACCATACAGTTCACACTGAAGGTGGCCGTATAAACAACTTTAACACTGTTAAAAATATGGGCCACACTGTGAAGCCACACCAAACAAGAATGACAAACACATTTCGGGAGAACATCCGCACCGTAACACAACACAAACACAACAGAACAAATACCCAGGATCCCTTGCAGCACTAACTCTTCCGGGACGCTACAATATACACCAAACCCCGCCCACCTCATTGTTATTTTATTTTAGGATTTATTAGCCTGCGGAAAAAGTTAATGTTGATATTTACCTCAGAAGGCTGCAAATAGAAAAGAGCCATTAAATGTATTATTTAAATGGTATTTAATATACAATTGATGTTTTTTCGTTTGTTTTTTCAAAAGTTGATTTTGCACTGTTAAGTTATAAGCCTTGCTTGTTCCATATTCAGTGTTAAGGCAAATCAGGGTAGCAAACTGAGCAATAATTAAGGTTTTATTCATGCACTCTCTCTTGCTACTTCAAGGCTTGAATCTTTGACTCATTCATTGTTTTATTTTGCAATTTATTATTAGCCTGTGGAAAAAGTTTATTTGGATATTTACCTCAGAAGGCTGCAAATAGAAATGAGGCATTCAATTTTTATTGAAATTTGATTTGATATGCCATTGATATTTTTTAATTATTATTATTTGAAACTGGATTTTGCATGTCACTATGAAGTTATATAAGCCTTGCTTGTTCAATATTCAATGCAAAACTGGTTTGGGTCCTTATTAAAAGGTTCATTTGTTCAACCCTTGGCCCGCGGCTTTGTTCAGTTTAAAATGTTGGCCCACTCTGTATTTGAGTTTGACACCCCTGACTTAGACTATGACTTGGAGATAGTTTGTTTTTCCAACGCAAAGGGAAATTGGCGCGAGCAACACGTGAATGTGAGTACATTTTAATTAATTACTAACACACAAAAAAAGCAAACAAATGGAGCGTACAAGGTCTAAGTCGTGACGTTACTTGTTATTTCCGTATGTTAAACCTTGGCGAGAATGAGGACTCAGGTGCAGAAGGGGGACAATTGACACAGGCTTTATTTAAGTTTTCTTTGAAATCTCTTTGAACAGAGTGATTAAAGCAAAGCGGCTATGGAATCTATGATAAAGAAATGGGCAAAACGCAATAAACAGAAAATCACTCCATAGGGAGGAAAAAGGCAATAGCAAAATTACACACAAATCTTCTAACAAAAGAACAACAATCTATGATTAGCTAAAAAAAAGGAAATCACTCACGCAGAGGAGACAAAAACTTTTTAACAGAAAGTGCGCTATAAAAAGCTGAGAAAACTACAAACTAAAGCGCTCCAAGAGGAGGGGGAAAAAAAAGAA
>NC_084620.1:50942200-50954700 GCF_033978795.1 Nerophis ophidion | reverse complement strand
CAATGTGTGTTTATTGTGCGTTCATTGTGTATTCATTGTGCATTCATTGTCTTTTTATTGTGTGTTTATTGTGTGTTCATTGTCCTTTTATTGCGCTTACATTCTGCGTTTATTTTTTGTTGTGCTCATTGTCCTTTTAATGTGCGTACAGTGTGCATTCATCGTGTGTTCATTGTCTGTTTATTGTCTATTTTCTGTTTATTGTTTGTTCAATGTGTGTTTATTGTGCGTTCATTGTGCATTCATTGTCTTTTATTGTGATTTTATTGTGTTCATTGTCCTTTTATTGTGCTTACATTGTGCGTTTATTTTTTGTTGTGTTCATTGTCCTTTTAATGTGCGTACATTGTGCGTTCATTTCTTGTTTATTGTGCGTTCGTTGTCTGTTTATTGTGTGTTCACTGTCTGTTTATTGTGTGTTTGTTGTCTGTTTATTGTTGGTTTATTTTGTGTTTAATGTGTGTTGTGTGTTTATTGTGTATTTACTGTCTCTTTATTGTGTGTTCGTTCTGGGTTCATTGTATGTTGTCTGTTTTTTGTGTGTTTATTGTCCGTTTTATGTGTTTATTGTCTTTTTATTGTGTGTTCATTGTGTATTTTTGTCTGTTTTAATGTGTGTTCATCGTGTGTTTATTGTCTATTTATTGTTGTGTGTTCATTGTCTGTTTAGTTAGTGTCTGTTTATTGTTTGTTCATTGTGTGCTAATGTGTCTTTATTGTGTGTTCATTCTGTTCATTTTGTATTTATTGTATGTCTGTCTGTTTATTGTGTATTCATTATATGTTTTTGTGTTTGTCTGTTTATTGTGTTTTTTGTGTTTTTATTGTCATTTATGGTTATTGTGTGTTAAATGTGTGTTCATTGTCTTTTTATTGTCTGATTTTTGTGCGTACATTGTGTGTTCAATATCCTTTTATTGTCTGTTTTTTGTGTGTTCATTGTTTGTTCATTGTCCTTTTATTGTGCATAGAATGTGCGTTCATATTTTGTTTATTTTGCGTTCAGTGTCTGTTTATTTTGCGTTCATCTTTTGTTTATTGTGTCCATTGTCTGTTTATTGTCTCTTTATTGTGTGTTCATTGTCTTTCTATTGTCTGATTTTTGTGCGTACATTGTGTGTTCAATATCCTTTTATTGTCTGTTTTTTGTGTGTTCATTGTCCTTTCATTGTGCATAGAATGTGCGTTCATTTTTTGTTTATTGTGCGTTCATTGTCTGTTTATTTTGCATTCATCTTTTGTTTATTGTGTGTCCATTGTCTGTTTATTGTCTCTTTATTGTGTGTTCATTGTCCTTTTACTGTGCGTACATTGTGCGTTCATTGTTGTTTATTGTCTATTTATTGTTTGTTCAATGTATTTTCATTGTGTGTTTATTGTATGTTTATTGGGCGTCCAATATGTTTTCATTGTGTGTTCATTGTGCCTTAATTGTATTTTTATTGTCTGTTTATTGTGCGTTCATTTCGTTCATTGTCCTTTTATTGTGCGGTCGTTGTGCGTTCAATATGTGTTTATTGTCTGTGTTCATTGTGTGTTTAATTTGCATCAATTTTCTGTTTACTGTGTTCATTGTCTGTTTGTTGTGTATTCATTGTGTGTTCATTGTCTGTTTACTGTCTGTTTATTGTGTGTTCATTGTGTGTTTGTGTGTTCGTTGTGCATTCATTGTCTGTTTATTGTCGGTTTGTTGCATGATTATTGTCTGTTTATTGTTTGATTGTTGTCTGTTTATTGTCTGTTTGTTGTGTGTTCATTGTGTATTCATTTTATGTTTGTCTGTTTATTGTTTGATTGTTGTCTGTTTATTGTGTGTTCATTGTTTGTTTATTGTGTGTTCGTTATGCATTCCTTGTCTGTTTATTGTTGTTTCTTGCGTGATTATTGTCTGTTTACTGTTTGATTGTTGTCAGTTTATTGTCTGTTTATTGTGTGTTCATTGTGTATTCACTTTATGTTTATTGTATGTTTATTGTTTGATTGTTTGTTTATTGTGTGTTCATTGTGTGTCCACTGTCCATTCATTGTGTATTCATTTTATGTTTATTATCTGTTTATTGTGTTCATTGTTCATTCATTGTCTTTTTATTGTCTGTTTATTGTGCGTTCATTGTGTGTTAATTGTCCTTTTATTTTGCGTACATTGTGCATTCATTGTTTATTGTGCATTCCTTGTGCATTGATTGTTTATTGTGCGTTCCTTGTGCATTCATTGTGTGTTTATTGTTTGTTCGTTGTCTGTTTATTGTGCGTTTATTGTGTCTTTACTGTCTGTTTATTGTGTGTTTGTTGTTTGATTGTTGTGTGTTTTTTTTCTGTTCATTGTGCATTCATTGTCTGTTTATTGTGTGTTCATTGTCCTGCAGTGATAATGATACGTGTAAGAAATTCACTTTATTTGTCGCCACGGAGGCCAGGATTAATGATTTAGAAGTAGCTAAAACACCGTGGAGGGACGTTAGCCGCTAATTAGCTATCCATGTCTTTAAGCAGCTCTTCCTGAGGGTGTTTCCGGTTATCACTTCACCTTTATCTTTACTTTTTACACTTAAGTGTGTTCGTTCTCCCTTTTTCTGTCTCCACACCGTGTCTGCTTGTAAGTACTCTGTGTGCGCGCGCTGCCGAACGTGCTCCTCGGCTGGTAAAAACCAGCAATGCCAGGGAAACTTTGGTAGTATAGTACCGTTTTGGACTCATCAGTACGACAATACTAAACTAGTACAACCCTAAAAACAAAGTTACACCTGTGTAACTGTGACAAGGCGGGGGGGTCGCACAGGAAGTGGAAAAACGGGGGAGGAAGTCTCTCTGAAAGGGTGACAAACCACGTGAAAATAGTAAATATTCATGCAGGATCATGATGTTTGGACTAATTCGTGGTTAATTTCTATTTTCTCCCAAAAAAGCGTGACCTTGGAGAAACACGCGACTGCCTCGGAAACAGGAAGCCATTTAGTTTTCAAAATGAAGCTCTTCATCAGCGAGTCATTTGAGGGTCGCTTTGCCGCAGGATCAAAGTGCCCTCTTGGGACAAACAACAACAAAAAGATCGCCTCATTTTTTTTTTTTCTTTCCAAAGGATTCATTGGTTTTTAAAGGAAATATTAGGCTGGCAGGAGGTCAGCGTGACACCGGCGGACAATTTGAGTCCAGGGAGTCATGGCCGGGATGATAGCCTGTGTGGTTTTCACTCACATTTGGACTGCAAATTGGATGTCACGGGCGCAGCATGTGAGATGACGGGCCCGGTAATGCTGAGGTGTTGGCCGTGACAGCGGTGCAGCAAGTGGCCAGGAACCTTGTTTCAATTTAATGTGGGGCCGAGTGTGTGAGCCACCGACGGTATCAAACTATCAAACTATATTGCAAGGAAGTCCAAACTGCGGCTTGTCAGCACCTTCGATTTGAGGAGTTTAATTAGGAAATGCACCCACATTATTAAGTTTAAAAAAAAGCTAAAAAATAAAAATAAAAATAAAAAAAGATTTTGTGTTTGTAAATAAACATAACCTTACAGGCTAAAAAATTACGTACGCCTTGACAATATGAGTCAATTGCAATAAAGGACATTTGGTGTGATCCCAGGATGCAGAGAAGGCAGACGGTGTGGTTGGTTTAAAATAGTTGATTTATTATCTAATAACATTTTGGAGTAAATGCAATGGTAAAAAAATAAAAATAAAAATATTTAAAATTAAAAAATGTTAAATATTTTTTAAATACAATTGTAAAAAAATAGATACAATTAAAAATCAAAACATTTTAAATAATATTTTGAAATAAATACAATGGTAATTTGTTTTTAAAATAAATAACATAAATATTTTTTTAAAATAAATACAATAGTAAAATAAAATAAAAAGTAAAAATAAGTACAAAAAAATAATAATAATAATAATACAAATTTAAATACAATTTGTTATGTAAAAAAAACAATTGAGCATCCATCCCATCCATCCATTTTCTACCGCTTATTCCCTACAATCGGGCGGAAGGTGGTGTACACCCTGGACAAGTCGCCACCTCATCGCAGGATTGATTGAGCAATTGTTTTCAATAAATAATGAGACTGGGCTAGTTTTAAAACCGCTAAAACTTTGTGTTGCCTGGAAATAAACATAACCTCACAGGCCAAAACATTAGGCACACCTTGACAATATGAGTCGATTGCAATAAAAGACATTTTTTTTTGTGTGAGTTGTTGCTGTGATCCCAGGATGCAGAGAAGGCAGGCAGTGTGGTCAGTTTAAAATTGTTGATTTATTATCGGGTAACATTTTTAAATAAATGCAATGGTGAAAAAATTAAAAATTACAAAATTAAAATAACACTTTTAAATAAATACAATCGTAAAAAATAAATAAATACATAAAATACAATTTGTTGTGTAAAAAAAACCAATAGATTGAATTTTTTTTCTAAATAAATGAAGAGACTGGGCTAGTTTTAAAACAGCTAAAACTTTGTGTTGCCTGGAAATAAACATAACCTCACAGGCCCAAAAAATTACGTACATCTTGACAATATGAGTCGATTGCAATAAAGAACATTTGTGTTGGTGTGAGCTGTTGGTGTGATCCCAGGATGCAGAGAAGGCAGGCGGTGTGGTTGGTTTAAAATAGTTGATTTTTAATCTAATATCTTTTTTGAGTAAATACAATGGTAAAAAAAGAAAAAACATTTAAAATTACAAAATTAAAAATATTTTATTAAACAAAGACAATGGTAAAAAAATAAAAAAAATAAAAATACAATTAAAAATAAAAAAATATGTATATATATTTAAATAAATACAATGGTAAAAAAAATAAAAATATTTCAAATTAAAATAACATTTTTAAATAAATACATTGGTAAAAAAAAATAAAACAATTTAAAATAAAAAAATTATAAAAATTAAAATACAATTTGTTATGTAAAAAATACAATTTATTGAACATTTTTTCTCAATAAGTGATGAGACTTGGCTAGTTTTAAAACAGCTAAAACTTTGTGATTTCTGGAAATAAACATAGACTCACAGGCCAAAACATTAGGTACACCCTGACAATATGACTCGATTACTATCAAGAACATTTGTTTTAGTGTGAGTTGTTAGTGTGATCCCAGGATGCAGAAACGGCAGGCGATGTGGTTGGTTTAAATTAGTTGATTTGTCATTTAATAACATTTTTTTGATAAATACAATGGTATAGAAAATTAAAAAAAATTAAAATAAAAAAACTAAAAATAACGTTTTTAAATAATACAATGGTAAAACAATTTAAAAAATTACAAAATTAATAAATGAATAAAAATACATTTTGTTAAGTAAAAAAAACAATTGATTGAACAATTGTTCTCAATAAATGATGAGACTGGGCTAGTTTTAAAACAGCTAAAACTTTGTGTTAACTGGAAATAAACATACACTCACAGGCCAAAACATTAGGTACACCCTGACAATATGCAAGAACATTTTAGCGTGAGTTGTTGGTGTGATCCCAGGATGCAGAGAAGGCAGGCAGTGTGGTTGTTTTGAAATAGTTGATTTATTATCTAGTAACATTTTTAAATAAATACAATGGTAAAAAAATAAAAAAAATTAAGTACTTTTTTAAAATAAATACAATGGTAAACAAAATGCAAAAAAATAAATTTTAAAATCAAAAATTTAAATAATAATACTGAGAAAATATTTGTTATTTAAAAAAACTATTGATTGAACAATTGTTCTCAATAAATGATGAGACTGGGCTAGTTTTAAAACAGCTAAAACTTTGTGTTGCCTGGAAATAAACATACACTCACAGGCCAAAACATTAGGTACACCCTGACAATGTGTTTTACAATCAAAAACATTTGTTTTAGTGTGAGTTGTTGGTGTGATCCCAGGATGCAGAGAAGGCAGGTGGGGGGAAAAAATATTTGATTTATTATTTCATTACACTTTTTAACTAAATAAAGTTAGTAACATAAAAAAATAAAAATAAAAAACTGCTTTTGTCTTTGAATTCAATCATGGGACTGGGGTAGTTTTAAATAACCTAAAAAAAATTATAATAAAAAACGTTGATAATTGTCAATTATTAACATATACAAAACGATGTTCTTTTTTTTATTACTTGATGATTATCATATTGCTGTTGATAATAAAGATAATCAGATATTTTAAATAAATAAAATTAGTAATATAAAAACAGTTACAGGTTACATTTTTTCATAATTTTCTTTGAATTGACCGTGAAACTAGGAAAGTTTAAAAAAAAATTAATGAATAAAAATAATAAAATTGTGTTGTCTGCAAATAAACATAACCTCACGGGCCAAAAAATTAGGTACACCTGACAATATGAGTCGATTGCAATAAAGAACGTTTGTTTTAGTGTGAGTTGTTGGTGTGATCCCAGGATGCAGAGAAGGCAGGTGGTGTTGTGGTTGGTTTAAAAATATTTTATGTATTATTTAATTACATTTTGTAACTAAAATAAATTATAAATGTAAAAATACTATTTTTTGCATTTTTAATATATTTTTCTCATGAAATAATGACAACGGGTTAGTTTTAAAACAGCTAAAACTTTGCGTTTGTGTTGTCTAATAATAATAAACAAGCCAAAACATTAGCGTTGGCTTTGCGTTGTTGGAGTGATCCCAGGATGCAGAGAAGGCAGGCGGCGTGTGAGCAGATGATACCGCTCGTAGGAACCAGGAAACAAAGCAAAATAAACAGCGATGATGTGGAAAGAGCAGTCAGTCACGGGTAAAAAAAAAAATGCAAACAAAGTAGATTTGTTCCAATGCCGATGTTTAAGTACCGGTACCAACATGTATTTTGATACTTTTCTAAATAAAGGGGACCAAAAAAATGTCGTTACTGGCTTTATTTGAACAGAAAATTTTAGGGTAGATGAAACATATGTTTATCATTGTCATTTAGTCCTTAAATAAAATTGTGAAAATACTAGAAAAATTGTCTTTTTTCACGCCTATGGATCATGTTTTGTTTTGGTCATGTTCGGTTTTGATTTTTTTGGACACTCAGTTCCTGTTTTGCACTTCCTGGTTTGTGTTTGTTACCATGACTACTCATTAGTTTCCACCTTGTCTCCAGGTCACGCCCCAGTCCTCAGTTCTCACACCTGTTAATCATTATCATAGCTATTATTTAAGTTACAGTGGCCAAGTGTTCAGTCTGGCAACTTCACTATACCCACGTATACCTCAACTCCTTCATGCCGTTCCATGCTGTTCGTTTTGCTATTCATGCCAAAGTGCAAGTGTTTGTGTTCATGTTTATAGTTTGTAGCCTTTATGCTAGTCTTTTCTTTTTTGTAGCCAAGTATTCGTACCTCCTTATGAGCGCCCTTTGTTTGCCTTTTTTTGTAGTTTGTTTTTGTGAGTAATAAATTAAAATGTACTCACATTCACGTCTCGCTCGTGCCAATTATCCTTTGCGTCGGAGAAACAATCCAAGACCAAGTCCATGTCTGACATCTTTTAGTAGTAAGTAAACAAAGACTCCTAATTAGTCTGTTGACGTATGCAGTAACATATTGTGTCATTTCTACACCTATTACTTTGTACACATTATGAGGGATAAACAGTAAAAATTGATTATTCAACAACTTGTTCATTTACTTTTAATATCTGCTTATTTTTTGTTTTAACATGTTTTATCTACACTTCTGTAACAATGGGGACCGGTACTTTTTAGATGCCGTATCGTAGTGAATATGATTCAATAATACCGTTATACCAGGGGTCACCAATCTTTTTGATACCAAGAGCTACTTCTTGGGTACTGATTAATGCGAAGGGCTACCAGTTTGATACACACTCAAATAAATTGCCAGAAATAGCCAATGTGCTCAATTTACCTTTAATTAATAAATCTATATACATATAAAAAAAAAATGGGTATTTCTGTCCGTCATTCCGTCGTACATTTTTTTTCCTTTTACGGAAGGTTTTTTGTAGAGAATGAATGATGACAAAAACACTTAATTGAACGGTTTAAAAGAGGAGAAAACAGGAAAAAAAAAATTAAATTTAATTTTTAAACATAGTTTATCTTCTATTTCGACTCTTTAAAATTCAAAATTCAACCGAAAAAAAGAAGACGAAAACTAGCTAATTTGAATCTTTTTGAAAACATTTTAAAAATAATTTATGGAACATCATTAGTAATTTTTCCTGATTAAGATTAATTTTAGAATTTTGATGACATGTTTTAAATAGGTTAAAATCCAATCTGCACTTTGTTAGAATATATAACAAATTGGACCAAGCTATATTTTTAACAAAGACAAATCATTATTTCTTCTAGATTTTTCAGAACAAACACTTTAAAAGAAATTCAAAAGACTTTGAAATAAGATTTAAATTTTATTCTACAGATTTTCTAGAGTCGCCAAAATATTTTTTGGGAATTTTAATCATAAGTTTGAAAAAATATTTCACAAATATTCTTCGTCAAAAAAACAGAAACTAAAATGAAAAATTTAATTAAAATGTATTTATTATTCTTTACAATAAAAAAATAAATTTACTTGAACATTGATTTAAATTTTCAGGAAAGAAGAGGAAGGAATTTAAAAGGTAAAAAGGTATTTAAAAATCCTAAAATCATTTTTAAGGTTGTATTTTTTCTCTAAAATTGTCTTTCCGAAAGTTATAAGAAGCAAAGTAAAAACAATAAATGAATTTATTTAAACGAGTGAAGACCAAGTCTTTAAAATATTTTCTTGGATTTTCAAATTCTATTTGAGTTTTGTCTCTCTTAGAAT
This sequence comes from Nerophis ophidion, assembly GCF_033978795.1. Classification (NCBI taxonomy): domain Eukaryota; kingdom Metazoa; phylum Chordata; class Actinopteri; order Syngnathiformes; family Syngnathidae; genus Nerophis; species Nerophis ophidion. The sequence continues at coordinate 50,945,932 of NC_084620.1, read as the reverse complement.
TAAAAATGTCGAGCAAAGCGAGACCAGCTTGCTAGTAAATAAATAAAATTTAAAAAAAATAGAGGCAGCTCACTGGTAAGTGCTGATATTTGAGCTATTTTTAGAACAGGCCAGCGGGCGACTCATCTGGTCCTTACAGGCTACCCCTGCTACCCGTTGGTGACCCCTGCAGTATGCCATACAATCTTATGAGGGACAAACTGTAAAAATGAATTATTAATCTACTTGTTCATCTACTGTTAATATCTGCTTATTTTCTGTTTTAACATGTTCTATCTACACTTCTGTTAAAATGGGGACCGGTACTTTTTAGAGGCGGTATTGTAGTGAACATGATTTATTAATACCGGTATACCATACAACCTTTTGAGGGACAAACTGTAAAAATAATGATTAATCTTCTTGTTCATTTAATGTTAATATCTGCTTACTCTTTGTTTTAACATGTTCTATCTACACTTCTGTTAAAATATAATAATCACTTATTCTTCTCTTGTTTGATACTTAACATTAGTTTTGGATGATACCACACATTTAGGTATCAATCCGATACCAAGTAGTTACGGGATCATACATTGGTCATATTCAAAGTCCTCGTGTGTCCAGGGATGTATTTACTCACTTAATAAACATAATATTAAAAAGAAAAAATATTTTGTGATGATAAAAAATATCAATGTAGTATCAACTAGATACGCTCCTGTACTTGGTATCATTATAGTAGATTTCAGGTGTGGATCCACCCATGGCATTTGTTTACATTGTGACACCGGTAAGCTATTGTATCCTCCTACAGTGTGTAGTAAAGCATGTTTAGCTATTCCCCGTCCTCCAGTGATAACGTTACTTATAAGAATCTTACTTCCTGAGGGTGTTTCAGTGTTGTAACTTCACCTTTATCTTTACTTTTTACACCGAAAATGCGTCCATTCTCCCTTTTCTGTCTTCACACCGTGTGTGCTTGTAAGTACTCTGTGATTGTGTGCTGCCGAACATGCTCCTCTGCTGGTAAAACCAGCAATGTCATGACCGGGAACCGGTACTTTTCAAACCGAGCATAGTACCGTTTTTAATTCATTAGTACGGCGATTCTATACTAGAACCGGTAATCAGATTAAAAGTTTGAAAAAAAGACATTTAAGCTGCTGAAAATTAGATTAAATTCGCTGAAAAAGACGAGCTTCGGATACGCAACCACAGTTTATTAATGATGTCATCACTTATTCATGTTGTCATGTTACTGAATGCGATATAAAACATGATCTCTGTCTACATCAAGGGTGTCCTAACTTTTCCCACCAAAAAATTAAAAGTTACATTCATACTTGTTTTGTACATTGAAAATAATAAAACCAATTTAATGTACAAGTAACGTATATTCCGGACTATAAGCCACTACTTTTTCCCACGTTTGGAACCCCGCGGTTCATAAAGCAGTGTAGCTTATTTATGCAAATAGTTTATAAAATATACCGAAAGGTGTGTTATTTTTTGTGCTCATGAGCCATCTTTTGGACCAGTTGGCTCAGTGTTGTTCAGTTGGGAGCTTTGAACCGGAAGTAGAAGTGCCGTTTTGGCTTAGAAGCCGTCCATGGCGTTTCTACTCGCACGGATTTCCCGTGCATTGCTCCAAGCAACGTTTGCAGGTTTTACAATATATCTAAAACAATTCCTACTTATTAGAGCCGCCTTGTGTGGATGCTAATATAATATAATCAAGCTAATGTCGTTAGCATTAGCTAACATGCTAACACGTTTACGTCTGTCTTAGTATCATTAATTGACAATAATATTATTTTTTTATTGCTTAAATTGTACAAATTCCTCAGTAAATTGACCAAAACCTTCGTGGTTGGAGTGTCTGCCCTGAGGTGGGTAGGTCGTGGGTTCAAACCCCGGCCGAGTCATACCAAAGACCACAAAATTGGGAGTCATTACCTCCCTGCTTGGCACGCAGCATCAGGGGTTGGAATTGGGGGTTAAATCACCAAAAAATGATTCCCGGGCGTGGCCACCACTGCTGCTCACTGCTCCCCTCACCTCCCAGAGGGGTGATCAAGGGTGATGGGTCAAATGCAGAGAATAAATTCACCAAACTTAGTGTGCGTATGACTATCATTGGTACTTTAACTTAATTGAGTCTGTTTCTCTGATTGGAGACCATGACTTCTGTTTTGTTCGATCCGCCGTTTTACTGCCGTGTTACAGACAATTCGGTAGGTTGTAAGTTCAAACCCCGGCCGAGCCATACTAAAGACCACAACAATGGGAGCCATTACCTCCCTGCTTGGCACGCAGCATCAAGAGTTTGAACTGGGGGTTAAATTACCAAAAAAATGATTCTCGGGTGTGGCCACCACTGCTAACCCTCACCTCCCAGGAGGATGATCAAAGGGGATGAGTCAAATGCAGGGAATAATTAGTGTGTGTGACTATCATTGGTACTTCAACTTATTAACTTAATTGAGTCTGTTTAGCTGATTGAAGACCATGACTTCTGTTTTGTTCAATCTGCCATTTTACTGCCACGTTACAGACATTTCGGTAGGTTATGAGTTCAAATCCCAGCCGAGCCATACCAAAGACTATAAAAATGAGACCCATTACCTCCCTGCTTGGCACTCAGCATCAAGGGTTGGAACTGGGGGTTAAATCACCCAAAAAATGATTCCCGGGCGTGGCCACCACGGTTGCTCACTGCTCCCCTCACCTCCCAGGAGGATGATCAAAGGTGATGAGTCAAATGCAAGGAATAATTAGTGAGTGTGACAATCATTGGTGCTTTAACTTTTTAACTTAATTGAGTCTCTTCGGCAAATTGGAGACCATGACTTCTGTTTTGTTCGCTCAGCCGTTTTACTGCCGCGTTACAGACAATTCGGTAGGTTGTGAGTTTCAATCCCGGCCGAGTCATACCAAAGACTATGAAAACGGGATCCATTACCTCCCTGCTTGGCACTCAGACATCAAGGCTTGGAACTGGGGGTTAAATCACCCAAAAAATGATTCCCGGCCGCGGTCACTACTGCTGCTCACTGCTCCCCTCACCTCCCAGGTGGGTGATCAAGGGTGAAATGCAGAGAATAATTTTGCCGCACCTAGTGTGTGTGTGTGTGTGTGTGTGTGTGTGTGTGTGTGTGTGACTATCATTGGTACTTTAACTTATTCACTTAATTGAGCGGATTGGAGACCATGACTTCTGTTTTGTTTGTCCAGCCGTTTTACTGCCGTGTTACAGATAATCAAGGTATGCAAATTAAGATTTCCGGAACATTTCTGTGTAAAGTAAGGTTGTAATAATAAGTTTGTATCTGTGACTTATGTGGCTAATATATGGAAACATGTTTATTTTAAAATGTAAAGAGTGTGGCTTATATTCAGGTGCGCTTTATAGTCCGGAAAATACGGTTATGGGTTGGGGAAAAAAAAACAGTTTAGCTTTTGTGTTATTGTGTTATATCTTATATTCTTCATTATTGATTAATTTGATTCTGAGAGGAAGAAAAACTACTTGCGGGCCCAAAAGAGCCCCCGTGCCACACTTTGGACACCCCCAATGTAGATAGTTAGCTACATTACCTGGACTCCTGCGGGAAAAAAAGAAGCAGAAAAGTGATATTTCCGAAGCTGCTTGACAAAGTTGCGAAGATGACGTCACTGAAGTCCCGCCTCCAAAGGCGTGTTCTTCTCTGACGTCGTCCACGTGGAAAGGGAACATGTCGGCCCCCGGAC
>NC_084620.1:50929700-50937200 GCF_033978795.1 Nerophis ophidion | reverse complement strand
GTTGATCCTGAATCAAATCGTTAACCCAAAAATTCATTCTGATTCAGATTTTTCCTCCTTAGAATCGAATCATTACCTCAAATAATTGATTCAAAATCAAATCAGTACCTTCAAGAATCTAATCATTACCCCAAGAATTGACTCTGAATCGAATCCCTAAGAATCGAATCGTCACCAACAAGAATTGATTCTGAATTGAATCATTAGCTTCAAGAATTGAATCGTTACCCCCAAATAATCAAATCTGAATCAAATTGTTACCCCCAGAATCGATTCTGAGTCAAATTCTTCCTGCTAAGAATCGAACGTTAATACCAAGAATTGTTTTAGAATTGAATAATTGGCTTCAAGAATTGAATCGTTACCCCCAAATAATGGGATCTGAATCAAATTGTTACCCCCAGAATCGATTCTGAATCAAATTGCTCCTCCTAAGAATTGAACGTTAACCCCAAGAATTGTTTCAGAATTGAATAATTGGCTTCAAGAATTGAATCGCTACCCCCACATAATCGGATCTAAATCAAATTGTTACCCCCAGAATCGATTCTGAATCAAATTGTTCCTCCTAAGAATCGAACGTTACCCCCAAGAATTGATTCAGAATCGAATGATAAGCTTCAAGAATTCAGTCGTTACCTCAAAGAATCGGTTCTGAATTGAATCATCAAAAATAACGATTTGATTCAAATCCGATTCTTTGGGGAAACGATCAATTCTTAGGGGGAACAATTTGATTCAGAATAGATTTTTTGGGTAAAGATTTAATTCAAAATTGATTTTTGGGGGTAATGATTACATTTTTGAAGGTACTTACAGTATATATATATATATATATATATATATATATATATATATATATATACATTTACATATGTGTATATATATATATTCTTCCGAGGATGTTGTAGTCGTAATGATTTGTGCAGTCCTTTGAGACATTTGTGATTTGGTGCTATATAAATAAACATTGATTGATTTATATATATATATATATATGTATATATATATATTTTTTTTTTTTCATTATTTTTTCATCATACTATAGTTGACTAAAAAACTAATATTTTTTTCAATTGTATTATCTGTATCTATTATCTCCACAAACTGAAGCCAAATAAAGTGTTTCCTCCGCCGGGTGGCGGGGCTCTCCCTTAGAGATAGGGTGAGAAGCTCTGCCATCCGGGAGGAGCTCAACGTAAAGCCGCTGCTCCTCCACATCGAGAGGAGCCAGATGAGGTGGTTCGGGCATCTGGTCAGGATGCCACCCGAACGCCTCCCTAGGGAGGTGTTTAGGGCACGTCCAACCGGTAGGAGGCCACGGGGAAGACCCAAGACACGTTGGAAAGACTATGTCTCCCGGGTGGCCTGGGAACGCCTCGGGATCCCCCGGGAAGAGCTAGACGAAGTGGCCGGGGATAGGGAAGTCTGGGCTTCCCTGCTTAGGCTGCTGCCCCCGCGACCCGACCTCGGATAAGCGGAAGATGATGGATGGATGGATGGTGAGCACCTTGCATACACGTCATTTTGATATGTGAATACTTCATTATTCTTCCACCACTTCTTCATTTCTCTGACAGCGTCGAGGCGTTTATTAAAAGGTGTGGGAAACGTTCTGCTCCAGTCCAGATTTAGCATCAAGCATACGGTCGTTTAAAGACAAATGAGAAAGTATCACCTTTACTCCCCCGTGAAGAACGTGATGTTACCAAAGTTGCTCCCGATCCGCAGAAATCTGCATGAAGAAGAGGAAAATGTGGTTAATTTAGTCAGCATGATAGTCAGTGGGATGTAACCTTCATGCGTCACGACCGGAAAATGAATCCATCTCCCATTCTGAGGTCCGGACAAGTGGATAGGCTGCAGGTGTTAAATAATGAAGTCATCATAACCACGCTGAAGGATACGGGTGTTGCCTTGCCACCTTAAAAGCAGGTTTTAGGAATGAGTGATCGGATCGTTGCCCCGAAGAATTGGTTCTGAATCGAATCTTTACCTCCGAGAATAAAATCTAAATCGAATCGTTATCCCCAAGAATCGAATATTTATCCCAAGAATCGAATCTGAATAGAATTATTATTCCAAAGAATCGAATCTAAATCTAATCGTTAACCCAAGAAACAAATCTGAATTGAATCGTTATCCACGAGAAGAGAATCTAAGACAATTTTTGCCGCAAAGAATTTAATCCAAATCAAATTTTTACCCCATAAATTGATTTTGTATCTAATCATTATTCCCAAGAATCGAATCATTACCCTAAGAATCAAATCTAGAGCTAATCGTTATCCCCAAGGATTGAATCGTTACCCTAAGAATCAAATCTAAATAGAATCAATATCCCAAGACCAAATCTGAATAGAATTGTTATCCTAAGAATCGAATCTGAACCTAATCGTTATTCCAAGAATCTAATCGTTATTCCCAAGGATTGAATTCCCACCCCCAGAATAAAATATAAATAGAATCTTTATCCCAAGAATGAAACCAGAATCTAATCGTTATTCCAAAATTGCGAATAGTTACCCCGAAAACAAGATCTAAATGGAATCGTTATCCCAAGAATAAAATCTGAATCGATTCGTTATTCCGAAGAATGGAATCTAAATCGAGGCATTAACCCCGGACACATATTTGAATTGAATCATTATCCCCACGAGTAAAATCTAAGACAATTTTTTGCCACGAAGAATTTAATCTGAATCGAATTTTTTCCCCCCAATTTTTTTTCTGTATCTAATCATTATTCCCAAGAATCGAATCATTACCCTAAGAATTAAATCTAAATCTAATCGTTATTCCCAAGGATCGAATCGTTACCCCAAGAATCAAATCTAAATAGAAGCGTTATCCTAAGAATCGAATCTGAATCTAATCGTTATTCTAAGAATCAAATCTAAATCTAATCGTTATTCCCAAGGATCGAATCGTTACCCAACGAATCAAATCTAAATAGAATCGTTATCCCAAGAATCAAATCTAAATAGAATCGTTATCCTAAGAATCGAATCTGAATCTAATTGTTATTCCAAGAATCAAATCGGAATCTAATCATTATTCCCAAGGATCGAATTATTACCTCAATAATGAAATCTAAATAGAATCATTATCCCAAGAATAAAACCGGAATCTAATTGTTATTCCCAAATTTTGAATAATTACCCCAAGAAAAAGATCTAAATCGAATTGTTGACCCATGAAAGGAATCGGAATTGAATCATTATTCCGAAGAATCAAATCTAAGACAATTTTTTGCCGAGAAGAATGTAATCTAAATCAAATGATTTCCCCCAAAATTGATTCTGTATCTAATCATTATTCCCAAGAATCAAATCATTACCCTAAGAATCAAATCTAAATCTAATCGTTATTCCCAAGGATCGAATAGTTACCCCAAGAATCACATCTAAATAGAATCGTTACCCCAAGAACAAACTCTAAATCGAATGGTTATCCCAAGAATCGAATCTGAATCTAATCGTTATTCCCAAGGATTGAATCGTTACCCCAAGAACAAACTCTAAATCGAATCGTTATCCCAAGAATAGAATCTGAATCTAATGTTTATTCCCAAGGATTGAATTGTTACCCAAAGAACAAACTCTAAATCGAATCGTTATCCCAAGAATCGAATCTGATTCTAATCGTTATTCCGAAGAATCGAATTGTAAACACATTTTTGCCTCCAAGAATCGGATCTAAATCGAATCGTTTCCGTAAGAATAATGTCTAAATCAAATCGTTATCCCCAAGAATCTAATCAGTACCCCAAGAATAAAATCTAAATCAAATTGTATCCAAGAATCAAATCTAAATCGAATCATCATCACAAGGATCAAATTTGAATCTAATCATCATTCCCAAAGATCGAATTGTTTCCCCAAGAATAAACTAAATCAAATTTGAATCTAATCATCATTCCCAAAGATCAAATTGTTTCCCCAAGAATAAACTAAATCGAATCATTACCGCAAGAATATAGTCTACATCAAATAGTTATCCCCAAAAATCTAATCAGTACCACAAGAATAAAATAGAAATCAAATTGTATCCAAGAATATAGTCTAAATCAAATAGTTATCCCAAAAATCTAATCAGTACCACAAGAATAAAATAGAAATCAAATTGTATCCAAGAATCAAATCTAAATTGAATCGTTATGACAAGAATCGAATCTGAATCTAATCGTAATTCCCAAAGATTGAATTGTTTCCCCAAGAATAAACTAAATCGAATCGATATTCCAAGAATTGAATCTGAATCTAATCGGTCTTCCCAAGGATCGAATCGTTACCCCAAGAATAAACTCTGAATTGAATTGTTATCCCAAGAATCGAATCTGAATCTAATCGTTATTCCAAAGAATCGAATTGTAAACAAATTTTTGCCTCCAAGAATCGAATCCAAAACGAATCATTGCTGCAAGAATAAAATCGAAATCGAATCCTTATCCCCAAGAATCTAATCGTTACCCCAAGAAAAAAATCAAAATCAAATCAATATCCCAAGAGTCGAATCTGAATCTAATCGTTTTTCCCAACGATCAAATCGATACCCCAAGAATAAACTCTAAATCGAATTGTTATCCCAGAAATCAAATCCGAATTTTATCGTTGTTACCAAGGATCGAATCGTTAGCCCAAGAATAAACTCTAAATCGAATCGTTTTTTCCAAGAATCAAATTTGAATCTAATCATTATTCCCAAAGATCGAATTGTTACCCCAAGAATTAACTGTAAATCGAATTGTTATCCCGAGAATCAAATCTGAATCTAATCGTTATTCCCAATGATCGAATGTTACCCCAAGAATCTAATACAAATCGAATGATTGACTCCACGAATCTATTTTGAATCCAATTGTTTCCCCCAAGAATTGAATCTAAATCGAATTGATAACCCAAGAAACAAATCTGATTTGAACCGTTATCCCCAAGAATAGAATCTAAAACAAATGTTTGATGCAAGGTTTTGAGCTAAATCTAAATGAAATCGTTATCCCCAAGAATCTAATCTGAATCTAATCGTTATTCCCAAAGATCAAATCGTTTCCCCAAGAATAAACTATAAATCGAATCATTATCCCAAGAATCGGATCTAAATCTAATCGTTATTCCCAAGTATCGAACTGTAAAACAATTTTTGCCTCCAAGAATCGAATCTTAATCGAATCATTATCGCTAGAATAAAATCTAAATCCAATCGTTATCCCAAGAATCAAATCTGAATCTAACAGTTTTTACCAAGTATCGAATCGATATCCCAAGAATCGAATCTGAATATAATCGTTTTTCGCAAGGATCAAATCGTTTCCCCATGAATAAACTCCAAATCGAATTGTTTCCCCAAGAATAAACTCTAAATCGAATCGTTATCCCAAGAATCGAATCTGAATCTAATCATTATTCCGAAGAATCGAACTGTAAACCAATTTTTGCCTCCAAAAATCAAATCTTAATCCAATCGTTATTCCGAAGAATCGAACTGTAAACCAATTTTTGCCTCCAAGAATCGAATCTTAATCGCAAGAATAAAATCTAAATCGAATCGTTATCCCCAAGAATTTAATCGTTACCCCAAGAAAAAAATCTAAATTAAATCAATATCCCAAGAATCGAATCTGATTCTAAGCGTTATTCTGAAGAACCGAATCGTTACCCGAAAAATCTAATCTAAATCGAATCATTAACCCCAAAAATTGATTCTGAATTGAATCTTTACCCCCAAAGATTGATTGTAACTTAAATTGTTAACCCAATAAATTAATCTGAATTAAATCGTTATCCCCAAGAATATAATTTTTATAATAACATTTTGCCCCAAAGAATCCAATCTAAATCGATCAGTATCCCCAAAAATTGAATCTAAATCGAATCGTTCTCCCAAGAATTGATTCTGAATGGAATCATTACCTCCAAGAATGGAAGATAAACATGTGGTTGATTAGGAAAATAAACTAATCGGAAAATAAACCAATCTTCCACTTTGAGGTCCCAACAAGTCCCTGGTCGATATTTGCAGGCTCCAGGTTGCTGGTGTTAAATAATGAAGTCCACAGTCCCCGGCTCATCATAACCACGCTGAAGGATACGGGTGTCGCCTTGCCACCTTAAAAGCAGGTCGTCGGAGCGAGCGATTGGCTGCTCAAAGTGCTAAGGAGCTCATCGATCCGAGGCCCCCGGGGCCCCCCCGCTAACATTAGCTCTTCTTCACACCCGGCACAGCCCCCTGGGATAAATACAAGAGATGCTGGTAGACTTTGAGGGTCCGGCCCCCGAACGTCACCTTGGTGGTCTTGATCTTGTTGCCCGTGGCGCAGCTCCAGCCCTTCAGGTCGGGCAGAACTTTGCACTCTTCTCCGTGGAGGCAGGGTTGCATCTGACACCACCACTTCTGGGCCACGATGGAGGCTGCAACACACACGCCGGAGACATGGAGACTTACCCACCAGGGTCTAAATAATCCACCTTCCCATGGATCGCCATTCTTTTTCACAAAGTTCAAAAATCGATTGAAAAACTTTTTTTTATTTTTATTTATTTTAATGTTTATTCCAATAATATTATAGATTATTTATATCTGCTCTACACATTTACTTCGGAAAAGAGAAGTGTTGGATGCTTCTTTTGTTGTCTTATTTGTATTGGACTTTATTTAATGTTTGGGGGAATTTTATTCAACTAAACCAGTTTTCTTTTAAGTAATATAAACATTTGTTTGCCTCTTTTATGGAGGAATGTCCAAGAATCCATTCTGAATCAAATCGTGACCCCAAAGAATTGATTCTGAATGGAATCGTTACCCCCGAAGATTGAATTGTTACCCCAAAGAGTTGATTATTAATCAAAGTGTTACATCCAAGAATCAAATTTTAATCAAATCATTACCCCCAAGAATCAATTCTGAGTCAAATCGCTACCCTAAGGATCGGTTCTGAATCAAATCATTACCCCAAGAATAAACTCTGAATCAAACCGTTACCCCAAAGAATTGATTCTGAATGGAATCGTTACCCCAAAGAGTTGATTATGAATCAAATTTTTACATCCAAGAATCAAATTTTAATCTAATCGTTACCCCCAAAAATCAATTCTGAATTAAATCGTTACCCCAAATAATTGATTCGGAATGGAATCGTTACCCCGAAAATTGAATTGTTACCCCAAAGAGTTGAGTATGAATCAAATTGTTACATCCAAGAATCAAATTTTAATAAAATCATTACCCCCAAGAATCGATTCTGAATCGAATCCTTATCCCAAGAATCGATTCTGAATCGAATCATTACCCAAAAGAATGAACTCTGATCAAATTGTTGCATCCAAGAATCAAATTTTAATTGATTCATTACCCCCAAGAATCAACACTGAATAAAATTGATACTCCAATAATCAATTGTGGATCTAATCGTTACACCCCAAGGTCAAATCGTTACCCAAAATAATTGATTCTGAATGAAATTGTTACATCCTGAATCAAATTTCAATCGTTACCCCCAAG
>NC_084620.1:50899700-50912200 GCF_033978795.1 Nerophis ophidion | reverse complement strand
GTTCCCCCCCAAATTTCCAGTAAATTTCCATTCAAATTCATAGTCCTACTATGCACAGAATTCTCAACATTTTGAGCCATTTTTACCGGATTCTATTTCCACAATCAAACTACCATTTTACCAAGTTCAAAAAATTTCCAGGAATTCCCAGTTTTCCAACGCCCCATTTTGACCTTTTCCTGCAAAGTTTTCAAAAGTCCACATTTTTCAACCGTTTCTTGGACCATTTCACTTTCAAAAAATTCCTCTTAGTTGGTACAACAAATATTCCTTTTTTTTTTTTTATTTCCAGTTTTCCCGAAATTCTGAAATACCAATCAAAATTCAAACTTTTACGACAACATTTTTCAACCGTTTCAAAAAATTCCAACACCAACTCATTCATATCATCTAGGACAACTGTTGTATTACCTATGTTTTATTTAAAAAAATTCCGGTTTCCCCCCAAATTTCCAAGAAATTTCCGTTCGAATTCATTGTCCTACAATGCCCAGAATTCTCACCATTTTGAGACATTTTTACCGGATTCTATTTCCAACATCCACCCACACTACTCTTCATCAATTTCCCAAAATTCCCCAGTTTCCTGGAGTTTTTCTCCCCATTAATAATGAATGGTAAATATACAATCTACTGCATATCCAACTTTTGTCATCCAATTTGAACCATTCCACTGACCAGACGCTATTCTCAACTTGGACAATCAAACTACCATTTCACCAAGTTCAAAAAATTTCCCGTAATTCCCAGTTTTCTAAAGCCCCATTTTGACCTTTTCCTGCAAAGTTTTCAAAAGTCCACATTTTTCAACCGTTTTTTTTGACTATTTCACCTTCAAAACATTCCTCTTAGTTGGGACAACACATTTTCCTTATTTTTATTTTATATCCAGTTTTCCCGAAATACCGATTAAAATTCAAACTTTTATGACGTCAACATTTTTCAACCGTTTCAAAAAATTCCAACACCAACTCATTCATATCATCTAGGACAACTGTTGTATTACCTATGTTTTCAAAAGAAAATCCTGTTTCCCCCCCAAATTTCCAGTAAATTTCCATTCAAATTCATAGTCCTACTATGCACAGAATTCTCAACATTTTGAGCCATTTTTACCGGATTTTATTTCCACAATCAAACTACCATTTTACCAAGTTCAAAAAATTTCCTGAAATTCCCAGTTTTCTAAAGCCCCATTTTGACCTTTTCCTGAAAAGTTTTCAAAAGTCCACATTTTTCAACCGTTTTTTTGACCATTTCATCTTAAAAAAATTACTCTTAGTTGGGACAACAAATTTTCCTTATTTTTATTTTATTTCGGGTTTTCCCGAAATTCCAGGAATTCTGAAATACCAATCAAAATTCGAACTGTTGCGACGTCAACATTTTTCAACTGTTTTCAAAAATTCCAACACCAACTCATTCATATCATCTCGGACAACTGTTGTATTACTACATATGTTTTCAAGAAAAATTCCGGTTTCCCCCCAAATTTCCAGTAAATTTCCATTCAAATTCATAGTCCTACTATGCACAGAATTCTCAACATTTTGAGCCATTTTTACCGGATTCTATTTCCACAATCAAACTACCATTTTACCAAGTTCAAAAAATTTCCAGTAATTCCCAGTTTTCTAGAGCCCAATTTGACCTTTTCCTGAAAAGTTTTCAAAAGTCCACAATGTAAACTGTTTTTTGACCATTTCACCTTCAAAAAATTACTCTTATTTGGGACAACACATTTTCCTTATTTTTATTTTATTTCTGGTTTTCCCGAAATTCTGAAATACCAGTCGAAATTCAAACTGTTACTGTGTCCACATTTTTCAACTGTTTCAGAAAATTCCAACACCAACTCATTCATATCATCTCGGACAACTGTTGTATTACCTATGTTTTCAAGAAAACTTCCGGTTTCCCCCCAAATTTCCAGTAAATTTCCATTCAAATTCATAGTCCTATGCACAGAATTCTCAACATTTTGAGCCATTTTTACCGGATTCTGTTTCCACAATCAAACTACCATTTTACCAAGTTCAAACAATTTCCAGAAATTCCCAATTTTCTAAAGTCCCATTTTAACCTTTTCCTGAAAAGTTTTCAAAGTCCACATTTTTCAACCGTTTTTTGACCATTTGACTTTCAAAACATTCCTCTTAGTTTGTACAACAAATATTCCTTATTTTTATTTTATTCCCAGTTTTTCCGAAATTCTGAAATACTAATTAAAATTCAAACTTTTACGAAGTCAACATTTTTCAACAGTTTCAAAAAATTCCAACACTAACTCATTCATATCATCTAGGACAACTGTTGTATTACCTATGTTTTCAAAAAAAATTCCGGTTTCCCCTCAAATTTCCAAGAAATTTCCGTTCGAATTCATTGTCCTACGATGCCCAGAATTCTCAACAGTTTGAGCCATTTTTACCGGATTCTATTTCCACCATCCACCCAAACAACTCTTCATCAATTTCCCAAAATTCCTCATTTTCCTGGAATTTTTCTCTCCATTGACAATGAATGGTAAATATACAATCTACTCCATATCCCACATTTCTCATCGGATTTGAACCATTCCACTGACCACACACTCATCTCAACTTGGACAATCACATTTTACCAAGTTCAAACATTTTCCAGGAATTCCCAGTTTTCCAAAGCGCCATTTTGACTTTTTCCTGAACATTTTTCAAAGTCCATATTTTTCAACCAGTTTTGGCCATTCCACCTTCAAAATATTCCTCTTAGTTAGGACAACAAATGCTCTTTAAAAAAAAATATACATATTTTTTTCCGGTTTTCCAGAAATTCCAGAAATTCTGAAATGCCAGTTAGAATTCTGTTACTACGTCAACATTTTCAACACCAACCCATTCATATCACCTAGGACAAATGTTGTATTACCTATTTTGTCAAAAATTCCCGTTCATCCTGATATCCCCAAATTTCCAAAAAATTCCCATTCAACTGAATGGATGTACTCATAGTTCTACAATGCCCAGAATTGTCAAAATTTGGCGCCATCTTTTACCTGATTCCGACCTTTAAACCCTGCAACCACAGTATTTTTTTCCAAGATGGCGCTGCTGTAGTGGCTGCTGTAGGCAGGAGCTCTGTGCTCTTGTGTCATCCTTTTGTGTTTCCCTCTTGTTTTCATGTGGTATTATATTTTTTTGCATTTTGGTCCGGGACCCTTTGGGACTGTGTGACAAGGGGTGGCACTTTCGTGACCTCTGTGGTGCTGTTTTTGTGGACTTCTGGATCTGCCTCCCGGGAGCCTTTTGGCCATGGAGACCAGCTGCTGGGTTGGGTGTCTGCCACACCGGAGTCTGTTTGGAGGGACTGGAGGAGATGCGGATGAGGGGACAGGACTGCGGAGCTAGCACTGAGCGCTGGGACGGAGAGGCTTCGCGGTGTCTTGACTGGGTGAGCAGGTGTCGGACACCTCAGTCACCTTGGACGTATCCTCGCTCATCCATGCGGACTGGACATTGGCCGAGAGTGGAGTCGGCTGTCTTGGTTGCTTTGTTGGGTCTGCTTCTGTCTCTGGCCATGCTCCCTCCACCCCAGCGGACGATGGCGTGGAACACCGCAGAGGCCACCACAGTGTATATGTTTCTTTTACTTTTTATTCATAGCTGTATGTAGAAGTGTCTGGTTGTATCTGCTTCTTTAATGTCTTTAATGTCCTCTGTGTTCTTTGATGTTTGATGTTTCCCTCTTACACACATGTGAGAGGGATGTGTACTATGACTATGAGTTGTTTTTTTTTTTGTTTTGTTTTGTTTTTTTCCTTTGGCCTCAGTCTGCACCCCCACTCCAGGGCTCAGGCTAAGACCTATTTTTATTCTTTTATTTTTATTTTAATCTTGTATTCTTTTCTCCCCCCCACCACTCCCCTGTTTACCTGTATGTCATCTTTTTTGTAAGGGGCGCTGGAAGCCGGCAGACCCGTCAGCGATCCTGTTCTGTCTCCCTGTAATGTTTGTCTGATCTTGAATGGGATTGTGCTGAAAATTTTAATTTTCCTGAAGGAACTCTCCTGACGGAATAAATAAAGTACTATCTAATCTAATCTAATCTATTTCCCCAAACTCCCCATTTTCCTGGAATTTTTTTTATATTTACCATTCATTGACAATGAAAGGTAAATATACAATATACTGCATATCCAACATTTCTTATATCATCTGTTATTATTAATAATGTTTTTCAATTTCCTGTTTTCCCAAAATTCCAGGAATTCTGAAATATCAATCAAAATTCTAACTGTTACTACGTCAACATTTTTCAATCGTTTCCAAAAATTCCAACTCCAACTCATTCTTATCATCCAGGACGGGGGTCACCAACGCGTTGCCCGAGGGCACCAGGTAGCCCGTAAGGACCAGATGAGTCGCCCGCAGGCCTGTTCTAAAAATAGCTCAAATATCAGCACTTACCAGTGAGCTGCCTCTATTTTTTAAATTGTATTCATTTACTAGCAAGCTGGTCTCGCTTTCCTCGACATTTTTCATTTTAAGAGAGACAAAACTCAAATAGAATTTGAAAATCCAAGAAAATATTTTAAAGACTTGGTCTTCACTTGTTTAGATAAATTATTTTTTTTTTTTACTTTGCTTCTTATAACTTTCAGACAGACAATTTTAGAGTAAAAATACAACCTTAAAAATGATTTTAGGATTTTTAAACACATACCGTATTTCCTTGAATTGCCGGGTAAAACTCGCTTCGCAAAATAAATAGCACATGCTTAGTATTACCGCCTGGTCAAACTCGTGACGTCACGAGTGACACTTCCCCTGTAATCATTTTCAAAATGGAGGAGGCTGATTTCAATACCGGTACTTTGAAATCGCATAACGGGAAGACAATTAAGAGCTATTCAGTAGGATTTAAGGTCCAAGCTTACATCACACTAAAATTTTTACTGCATGCCTTTGGTAAGTGCCGGAGTGAGAAGAGGTTTTAAAATAAGCACATGCTTACTTTTATCGCATGCCTTTGGTAAGCGCAGGAGTGAGAAGAGGTTTTAAATTAATTAGCTCCCTGGCAGCAATTCAAGGAAATACAGTATACCTTTTTAAATTCCTTCTTCTTCTTCTTTCCTGACAATTTAAATCAATGTTCGAGTATTTTTTTTTTTTATTGTAAAGAATAATAAATATATTTTAATTTAATTCTTCATTTTAGCTTCTGTTTTGACGACGAATAATATTTGTGAAATATTTCTTCAAACTTATGATTAAAATTCAAAATAGTTATTCAGGCAAATCTAAAAAATCTGTAGAATCAAATTTTAATCTTATTTCAAAGTCTTTTGAATTTCTTTGGAATTTTTTTGTTCTGGAAACTCTAGAAGAAATGATTTGTCTTTGTTAGAAATATAGCTTAGTCCAATTTGTTATATGTTCTAAGAAAGTGCAGATTGGATTTTAACCTATTTAAAATATGTCTTAATAATTTAAAAATTAATCTTAATCAGGAAAATTTACTAATAATGTTCCATACATTTTTTTTTTTTTTTCAAAAAGATTCGAATTAGCTAGTTTTTCTCTCCATACTTTTCCGTTGAATTTTGAGTTTTAAAGAGTCGAACTTGAAGATAAACGGTTTCAAATTTGTATTTTTATTTTTTTCCTGTTTTCTCCTCTTTTAAACCGTTCAATTAAGTGTTTTTTCATCATTTATTCTCTACAAAAAACCTTCCTTAAAGGGGAACATTATCACAATTTCAAAAGGGTTAAAAACAATAAAAATCAGTTCCCAATGGCTTGTTTTATTTTTCGAAGTTTTTTTCAAAATTTTACACCTCCCGGAATATCCCTAAAAAAAGCTTTAAAGTTCTTGATTTTCGTTATTTGCGATGCGACTGTCCATTTCCCTGTGACGTCATACAGGGCTGCCGATACAAACAACATGGCGGTTACCACAGCAAGATATAGCGACATTAGCTCGGATTCAGACCCGGATTTCAGCGGCTTAAGCGATTCAACAGATTACGCATGTATTGAAACAGATGGTCGGAGTATGGAGGCAGATAGCGAAAACAAAATTGAAGAAGAAACTGAAGCGAATAGCTATTGACGCTATTCGGTCATAGCATGGGTGTACCTAATGAAGTGGCCCATAGCATGGCCGGTAAAATGTGCGGACCAAACAATCAGGACTTTCGCATCTTGTGACACTGGAGCAAATTAAATCCGTCGATTGGTAAGTGTTTGTTTTGCATTAAATGTGGGTATCTAGTTTCAAATGTACATACAGCTAGCGTAAATAGCATGTTAGCATCGATTAGCTGGCAGTCATGCCGTGACCAAATATGTCTGATTAGCACATAAGTCAACAACATCAACAAAACTCACCTTTGTGATTTCGTTGACTTAATCGTTGCAAATGCATCTGCAGGTTATCCATACATCTCTGTGCCATGTCTGTCTTAGCATCGCCGGTAAAATGTGCAGACACTCTGGTACATTCAATGGGGGTCTGGCGGCAGATTTTTTGCCAGTGGTGCAACTTGAATCCCTCCCTGTTAGTGTTGTTACACCCTCCGACAACACACCGACGAGGCATGATGTCTCCAAGGTTCCAAAAAATAGTCGAAAAAACGGAAAATAACAGAGCTGACACCCGGAGTTTGCAATTTGTTGAAAAGGAAAATGGCGGCTGTGTTACCTCGGTGACGTCACCGCTAAAAGACGATGAATAGAAAGGCGTTTAATTTGCCAAAATTCACCCATTTAGAGTTCGGAAATCAGTTAAAAAAAATACATGGTCTTTTTTCTGCAACTTCAAGGTATATATTGACGCTTGCATAGGTTTGGTGATAATGTTCCCCTTTAAAAGGAAAAAAAATGTATGACGGAATGACAGACAGAAATACCAATTTTATTTATATATATATATATATATATATATATATATATATATATATATATATATATATTTTTTTTTTATTTTATTTTTTTTTATTTATTAAAGGTAAATTGAGCAAATTGGCTATTTCTGGCAACTTAAGTGTGTATCAAACTGGTAACCCTTCGCATTAATCAGTACCCAAGAAGTAGCTCTTGCTTTCAAAAAGGTTGGTGACCCCTGATCTGTTTTATTACCTATGTTTTCAAAAAATTAAAAATTTCCAAGAAAATTTCCATTTAAATAAATTGACTTGCTCATAGTTCTACAATACCCAGAATTCTCAACATTTTGCCCCATTTTTTTTTTCATTTCAAAACCATCCACCCACACGACTTCATCAAATTCCCCATTTTCCTGGAATTTGTTTTCTCCCCCTTGACAATGAATGGTAAATAGTAAAGTGAATTATATTTATATAGCGCTTTTCTCTAGTGACTCAAAGCGCTTTACATAGTGAAACCCAATATCTAAGTTCCATTTAAACCAGTGTGGGTGGCACTGGGAGCAGGTGGGTAAAGTGTCTTGCCCAAGGACACAACCGCAGTGACTAGGATGGGGAAAGCGGGAATCGAACCTGGAACCCTCAAGTTGCTGACACGGCCACTCTACCAAACGAGCTATACACAAACATCTCCATATCCCACATTTCTCGTCCGATTTGAACACACTCCACTCACGCACACCGAAATTCCAAGTTCTCGCTGAATACTTAGGCCTACTACGCTACTGTATTTTCATTGATGGTCATTACAAATGTTTTCTGAGGTGGTACTTGGTTATAAAAAAAAATAAAAAAAAAGTTTGAGAAGCCCCAACATCAAATCCATGTGGCGACTTATCAAAGGGAGGCTTTCAAGCGCCAAGCGCGGCCGAAGGTGATCCCGTCTTGGCGGGCAAAGAGAAGCATAATTAAAAGGTTAAGTGCTGGTCATTCCTGCCGAGAACACCCACGGAGCGTTTAACTGTGGCCGCCGTCTCTCATTTGCGGGAAATGTCAATAGGAAAATGTCAGCGAATAGGTCAAGCACAATTGGATCCGGACTTTTTAGGCAGGAACCACCAAAGCCCAGGCGGCGCCCGTGCTGGGCCCGAGGTGGCGCACATTAGCGCGTTAAAAGCGGCGCCTCGATCATCAAAGGAAGAGCATCACACGCTTCTTACTTTCAACTTATTGTGTGAAAACGCTTCCAGTTGGCAAGGTCAAGCTAATGAAGTCGTACTGCGGCCAAAATATTACAAACGGCGTAGTTTCTTCCCTCATTCTGGCAGAATAAGAACCCCCTAGAACAGGGGTCGGGAACCTTTTTGGCTGACGGAGCCAAAAAGCCAAATATTTTGAAATGTATTTCCGTAAGAGCCATATAATATATTTTTTTACACTGAACAAAACTAAACGCGTGCATTTTTAAGTAAGACCAACATTATAGTATAATAGGTATCTTATTCTTTGTAATAATATTGTTATTCTAGAGCTAACTGTGGAGGGTGGCGTGGCCTGCTGGCCTGCAGCGAACTAGGGTGTGCCAGGACCGGCCTCGAAATCAGCGACAGGTGCGTAGATGGCCCACCTGGGCCTTGTTATCTATTCACCTGTCGCTCTGTTATAAGCAGCAGCCAGGAGGAGAGACGGGGTTGGGGCTGGAGCCAGAGTGCGAGCGAAAACAAAAGAGAAAAATACAATTGCTAGAAAACAACTGAGAGACTTATTGAAAAATAAAACAATATTGTAACCCCGAAACAGGCTCTCATGTCGGTCTTTGGTGGTCTGACGGACCCCAGGAGGGCAAGCCCCACACTAACCAATAATAAATGAACAACTTCTTACCATTAACGCAAAATCTTGAACAGTTGCGGTAGAAAACGGATGGATGGATTAAAAAATGCATGAGAATTTTTTATATTTTGAACAATATTTTTAACACTTGTGATTACAAGTGGAATTATTCATTACTTATCGTGTTAAGCAATGTCAGCTCAGATTTATCCGAGAGCCGGATGCAGTCATCAAAAGAGCCAAATCTGGCTCGCGAGCCATAGGTTCCCTACCCCTGCCCTAGAACATGGGTTTCAAACTCTGGCCCGCGGGCCAAATCTGGCCCGCCGTGTAATTTAATTTGGCCCTTGAGGCAATATCAATTTAGCATTAGAGCTGGCCCGCCAGTATTATACAGCGTCGGTGCCGCTATAACACCGCTAATACTCATACTTGCCAACCCTCCTAATTTTCCCGATAGACTCCCAAAGTTCAGTGCCCCTCCTAAAAATCTCCCGGGGCAACCATTCTCCCAAATTTCTACGGATTTCCACCTGGACAACTATATTAGGGGCGTGCATTTAAGGCACTGCCTTTAGCGTTCTCTACAAACTGTCGTCACGTCCGCTTTTCCTCCATACTAACAGCGTGTCACATAATATTTGTGGCTTTTACACGCACAAGTGAATGCAATGCATACTTGGTCAACAGCCATACAAGTCACACTGAGGGTGGCCGTATAAACAACTTTAGCACTGTTACAAATATTCGCCACGCTGTGAACCCACACCAAACAAGAATGACAAACACATTCCGGGCGAACATTCGAACCGTAACACAACAGAACAAATACCCAGAAACCCTTGCAGCACTAACTCTTCCGGGAAACTTCCAGCAAACTGAGCAATAATTAACATTTTATTCATGCATTTTCTCTTGCTACTTCAAGGCTTGAATGTTTGGTTCATTCATTATTATTTTATTTTCAAATTTATTATTAGCCTGTGGGGAAAAATGGGATATTTCCCTCTGAAGATAGCAAATAGAAAATAAGACATACAATTTTTATTTCAATTTATTTTGATATGCCATTGATATTCTTTTAATTATTATTATTATTATTATTATTATTATTATTATTTGAAACTGGATTTTGCATGTCACTAAAGTTATATAAGCCTTGCTTGTTCAATATCCAATGCAAAACTTGTTTGGGTCCCCGATTAAAAGGTTAATTTGAGTTTGACACCCTTGCCCTAGAACAAGGGTCGGGAACCTTTTAGGCTGAGAGAGCCAAGAAGTCAAATGTTTTAAAATGTAATTTTTTTTTTAACACTGAACACAACTAAACGCGTGCATTTTTAAGTAAGACCAATATTTCTAGAGTATAATAGGTCTCTTATTCTTTGTAATAACATTATTCTGAAGCTAACTGTGTAGGGGGTGTGGCCTGCGGGCCTGCAGCAAAGCGGGGTGTGCCAGGACCAGTCTCAAAATCAGCGACAGGTGCGTAGACAACCCACCTGGGCCTTGTTATCTAATCACCTGTCACTCTGTTATAAGCAGCAGCCAGGAGGAGAGACCAGGTTGGGGCTGGAGCCAGAGCGAGAACGAAAGAGAAAAATACAATTGCTGGAAAGCAACTGAGAGACTTATTGAGAAATAAAACAATCTTGTAACCCTGGAACAGGCTCTCATGTCGGTGCTTGGTGGTCTGAAGAACCCTCAGGAGGGCAAGCCCCACGCTAACTGATAATAAATAAATGACTTCTTACCATTGACGCAACTTCTTGAACATAAAAAAGCATGAATGTATAATACTTTGAACGTGATTACAAGTGGAATTATTCATTACTTATCGTGTCAAGCAATGTCAGCTCAGATTTATCCGAGAGCCGGATGCAGTCATCAAAAGAGCCACACCTGGCTCGCGAGCCATAGGTTCCCTACCCCTGCCCTAGAAGACTAGATTAGGCCTTTGTTCCGCCGGAATTGATACACACACCACGAGCTGGCTCTGTTTCCTTGTCCACGCACTCTCAACATACATTTTTTTGTTCGAATTTGATTGTTTAATTGTTAACTTTCAGTTTCGATCGCCGCCAAATCGTAACATGTTGTTTTTATTAAGAAAAATATTGTAAACATGGATTTGATTGCAGGCATTTTTTTAACAGAGAATTCAATATGATTCTGATTCCTTGGGTAACGATTCCAATAAGAGTCGATTCTTGATTCAAACCAATAATTTATTTGGTTTAATAATACTTAATACTCAGGTACAAACCCCGTTTCCATATGACTTGGGAAATTGTGTTGGATGTAAATATAAACAAAATACATCCATCCATCCATCCATTTTCTACCGCTTGTTCCCTTTTGGGGTCGCGGGGGGCGCTGGCGCCTATCTCAGCTACAATCGGGCGGAAGGCGAGGTACACCCTGGACAAGTCGCCACCTCATCGCAGGGCCAACACAGATAGACAGACAACATTCACACTCACATTCACACACTAGGGCCAATTTAGTGTTGCCAATCAACCTATCCCCAGGTGCATGTCTTTGGGAGTGGGAGGAAGCCGGAGTACCCGGAGGGAACCCACGCATTCACGGGGAGGACATGCAAACTCCACACAGAAAGATCCCGAGCCTGGATTTGAACCCAGGACAAAATACAATGATTTGCAAATCATTTTCAACCCATATTCAGTTGAATGCACTACAAAGACAACATATTTGATGTTCAAACTCATAAACTTTATTTGTTTTTGCAAATAATAATTAACTTAGAATTTCATGGCTGCAACACGTGCCAAAGTAGTTGGGAAAGGGCATGATCACAACTGTGTTACATCAGCTTTTCTTTTAACACTCAAACGTTTGGGAACTGAGGAAACTAATTAATGAAGCTTTGAAAGTGGAATTCTTTCCCATTCTTGTTTTATGTAGAGCTTCAGTCGTTCAACCGTCTGGGGTCTCCGCTGTCGTATTTTACGCTTCATAATGCGCCGCACATTTTCGGAGGACACCACGTCCACTGTTTCCAAATGTAATTTGAAATGTGGACTCGTCAGACCACAGAACGCTTTTTAGATGAGCTCGGGCCCAGCCAAGCCAGCGACGTTCCTGGGTGTTGCTGATAAAAGGGTTTTGCTTTGCGTAGCAGAGCTTTAACTTGCACTTAAAGACGTAGTGACTAACTGTAGTTACTGACAGTGGTTTTATGAAGCGTTCCTGAGCCCATGTGGTGATATCCTTTACACACTGATGTCTGTTTTTGATGCAATACCGCCTGAGGGATCAACGGTCCGTAATATCATCACTTACGTGCAGTGATTTCTCCAGATTCTCTGAACCTTTTGACGATTTTACGGACCGTAGATGGTAAAATCCCTAAATTCCTTGCAATAGCTCGTTGAAAAATGTTGTTCTAAAACTGTTCAACAATTTGTTTACAAAGTGGTGACCCTCGCCCCATCCTTGTTTGTGAATTACTTAGCATTTCATGGAAGCTGCTTTTATACCCAATCATGGCACACACCTGTTCCCAATTAGCCTGCACACCTGTGGGATGTTCCAAGTAAGTGTTTGATGAGAATTTCTCAACTTTATCAGTATTTATAGCCACCTTTCCCAACTTCTTTGTCACAGGTTGCTGGCATCAATTTCTAAAGTTAATGATTATTGGCAAAAAAAAAAAAATGTTTATCAGTTTGAACATCAAATATGTTGTCTTTGTAGCATATTCAACTGAATATGGGTTGAAAATGATTTGCAAATCATTGTATTCTGTTTATATTTACATCTAACACAATTTCCCAAC
>NC_084620.1:50879700-50884700 GCF_033978795.1 Nerophis ophidion | reverse complement strand
TTTTTATGTACCATTTACACAATGTGACAATTTCATTGCTTTTGGGGTTTGTAAATTCCATCCATCCATGTTCTACCGGTTGTCCCTCTCATGGTCGCGGGAACCTATCTCAGCTGCATTCGGGCGGAAGGCGGGGGGCTTTGTAAATTAAATGTAGCTAATTAGTATGACCTCAATGCTTAGCCGCCGCTTACAAACATTTTTTTACTATTTAGAAGGCACAGAAAAGGGAAAGATGTGTGTTCTCGTCTCATGAGGACGGCGAATGGCTGTCCGTTGAGACGTCAAGGGCTCACGCCTCCCTGGTAACGGCGACTCTGTCGTCGCCCCCTTTTCCTTCTTCCGCCATCTTTTATCTTTTGGCAACAAATTCGTTCGCCGGCTTGTGGACGCGGCGTGAATGACAACAGGTTGACGGGCACGGGGGAAATTAGCGAGGGTTATGAGAGAGAAATGGGATGTAGCGATTAATGGCGGCGTCCCTGCCAGTCAAGCGGCGAGCGGCATGAAGGAGGCACCCTCTTCGCCTAATTGGCCAACAAAGGGAGAGAGGCGCGTATCCATCACGCTGGCAAATGGACGCCCCGTCCGCCAGGAGCCGCGCCACCAATTACCGGCGGCGTGATCAAACATGTGGCCCGGCCTCCGCGCACGCCGCGTCAAAATTGATCTCGCCGGGTTTGCAGAGCTGCACAACACTTTTAATGAGGACGCCGCGGACCGCAACAATTAGCCCAAATTACTGAAAGGGAAACTTTTGTCTTTTCAGTTTTTTACATCCTGTGGCTTTAAAAAGTCAACAGATGGCAAAAAAGTCTCCAAGGAGTTTTTGACCTCTGACCTTCTTTGGAGGCCGGAAACTTGTCTGGCGTTTGACCACGTGGAGCTTCTTTTGTGTCGCTATGACAAACTTGTTTTTTTTTGACACTGAAATTGTCTAACTGCATTTTTTTGGGTTAAAAAATTTTGTGAACTGAATATTTTCAAGTCAAAATTTGTTGACAATTTCATTGGGGAAAAAAATCAGTGTATAAAAATTGTGTAAAAATCCACTGTGATATAAAATTCAGTGAATACAATTTTACAGTGAAAAAAAAAAAATCAGTGTATACAAATTGTGTAAAAATCCACTGGGATATAAAATTCAGTGAATACAACTTTACAGTAAAAAAAAAAATTCTGTGTAAAAAAAATTTGTTTATGAAAATGTTGTGTACAAAAAAATTTGTGTTAAAAAAATCAATGTATAAAAATTTAGTATCAAAAAATTCAGTGTAAACAATTTAGTGTAAAAAAATCTGTGTATGAAAATTTAGTGTAAGAAAAAATTGTGTGAATAAATCAGTGTACAAAATTCAGTGTAAAACTAAATCAGTGTAGAAAAATTCAGTGTAAAAATGTTTTTGTGGACAACAAATTCAGTGGGAAAAAAATCAGTGTGTAAAATAAAATTCAGTGAATACAACTTAAAAGTAAAAAAAAAAATCAGTGTATAAATATTTTGTGTACAAAAAATGTATTGTTAAAAAAATCAGTGTACAAAAACTTAGTGTAAAAACATTCAGTGTGAATAAATCAGTGTATAAACATTCAGTGTATAAAAATATTGTGTACAAAAAATTCAGTGTTAAAAATATCACTGTATAAAAATGTTATGTAAAAAAAAACTGTGAATAAATCCGTGTACAAAAAGTCAGTGTAAAAAAGTCAGTGTGTAAAAATACAGTGTAAAATAAAATTCTGTGGAAATGAATCAGTGTAAAAAAAAAATCAATGTATAAAAATTTAGTATCAAAAAATTCAGTGTAAACAATTTAGTGTAAAAAAATCTGTGTATGAAAATTTAGTGTAAGAAAAAATTGTGTGAATAAATCAGTGTACAAAATTCAGTGTAAAACTAAATCAGTGTAGAAAAATTCAGTGTAAAAATGTTTTTGTGGACAAGAAATTCAGTGTGGAAAAAAATCAGTGTGGAAAATAAAATTCAGTGAATACAACTTAAAAGTTTTAAAAAAAATCAGTGTATAAATATTTTGTGTACAAAAAATGTATTGTTAAAAAAATCAGTGTACAAAAACTTAGTGTAAAAACATTCAGTGTAAATAAATCAGTGTATAAACATTCAGTGTATAAAAATATTGTGTACAAAAAATTCAGTGTTAAAAATATCACTGTATAAAAATGTTATGTGAAAAAAAACTGTGAATAAATCCGTGTACAAAAATTCAGTGTAAAAAAGTCAGTGTGTAAAAATACAGTGTAAAATAAAATTCTGTGGAAATGAATAAGTGTAAAAAAAAATCAATGTACAAAAATGTTGTGTACCAAAAAATAAGTGTATGAAAATTCAGAGTATAAAAAATGAGTGTAAAAAAAATTATGCGTAAATAAATCAGTGTACAACAATTCAGTGTAAAAAGATCAGGGTGTAAAAAATCAGTGTAAAATAAAATTCAGTGAATACAACTTTACAGTAAAAATAATCAGTGTATAAAAATCTAAAGTAAGAAAATTCATTGCAAATAAATCAGTGTTTAAACATTCAGTGTATAAAAATTTATATAAATGTTGTGTACAAAAATCAGTGTATGAAAATTTTGTGTAAAAATATTCAGTGTAAAAGAATCAGTTTTCAAAAATTCAGTGTAAAAAATATCAGTTCGTAAAAATTCAGTGTAAAATAAAATTCAGTGTAAAACATTTTTCAGTAGATACAACTTTACAGTAAAAAAAAAGCAGAGTAAAATAAAATTCAGTGAATACAACTTTACAGTAAAAAAATCAGTGTATAAAAGCCTAATGTAAGAAAATTCAGTGTAAATAAATTAGTTTAAACATTCAGTGTAAAAAAAAATCAGTGTATACAAATGTTGTGTACAAAAATCAGTGTATGAAAATTTTGTGTAAATAAATCAGTGTTCAAAAATTCAGTCTAAAAAAATAGCAGTGTCAAAATTATGTGTAAAAAAAATCAATGAATACAACTTTACAGTAAAAAAAAAAATCTGTGTATAAAAATCTAGTG
The DNA here is from genome assembly GCF_033978795.1 of Nerophis ophidion. Taxonomy (NCBI): domain Eukaryota; kingdom Metazoa; phylum Chordata; class Actinopteri; order Syngnathiformes; family Syngnathidae; genus Nerophis; species Nerophis ophidion. The sequence goes on along the minus strand of NC_084620.1, from coordinate 50,881,675 downwards.
TAAGAAAATTCAATGTAATTAAATCAGTGTAAAAAAAATTCAGTGTATAAAAATGTTGTGTACAAAAGAATTCAATGTTAAAAAAATTAGTGTATGAAAATGTATTGTAAAATCAAATTCAGTGTAAATAAATCAGTTTACAAAAATTCAGTGTAAAACAAAATCAGTGTACAAAAATTCAGCATGTAAAAATTCAGTGTAAAACAAAATTCAGTGAATACAACTTCAGTCAAAAAAATCATTGTATAAAAACTTAGTGTAAAAAAAATTCAGTGTTAATAAATGAGTGTATAAACATTCAGTCTAAAAAAAATTCAGTGTATAAAAATACTGTGTACGAAAAAATTCAGTGTTAAAAAATGTCAATGTATAAAAATGTAGTGTCAAAAAATTAATTGTCAAAAAATTGAATGGAAAAAAAATCAGTGTAAAACATTTATAGAGTAAAAAAAAATCAGTGAATACAACTTTACAGTAAAAAAAAAATCAGTGTATAAAAACCTAATGTAAGAAAATTCAGTGTAAATAAATCAGTGTTTAAACATTCAGTATAAAAAAAATTCAGTGTATAAAAATGTGTACAAAAAAAATTCAGTGTTAAAAAAATTAGCGTATGAAAATTTAGTGTAAAATAAAATTCAGTGTAAATAAATCAGTTTACAAAAATTCAGTGTAAAAAAATGTCATTGTATAAAAATGTAGTGTCAAAAAATTCAGTGTCAAAAAATTGAATGGAAAAAAAAATCAGTGTAAAAACAAATGCGCCCTTTGGTCATAAAAATACAGTATACAAAATAACAGACTGTTGAAAATTGGTTTGAATCGGGAATCAAAAAAAAAATATATATTTTTTTTTAATTCAAACTTGGCTGCTTGTCCCCATGTCACCATCGTTGTTTGTGTGAGTGACAGGAAGAAAACCTCTGACTGGTGCACAGTACGACTCTCAAGCCACAGGTGCAGGATGTACTCACCTGTGGCGCCCTCAGTCATGTCGCACAGGCTGATGGCGAGCACCATGGCGAGTAAAAAGCCTCTGCTGGCGTATCCCTCACTCATCCTGGCAAAACACACATAAAAGTTCAGTTACTACTTAAGTCAAATATACACCAAACATTTCCATTTTGGGACAATAAACAAAAATAATTTCTTATATTATTGTTTAAAACACTTAAATGTCAATATCAAATTCAAGTCTATCTGGGGATAAAAAGTTATTTTGTTGCATGTTTTGTGGCGTTTTTGTCATATAAAACCCAGTTCTTACAGCAAAAAGCCAAAATATGCATTAAATTTTACCCCAAAAAAGGTCTAAGTGAAGTAATTGAAGCCTCAAACACTTAAATAATTCATAACATTGATTTTGATGCATTATTATTTTTTCAGCAATGACAGTTAAAAAAAAACAACTCTGTCACTCCTAAAAGTGTTTTATTTATTTTTTTACTTTCAACACTTAAGTCTCTAATCAGGGGTTGCAAACTCGTCGATGGTGAAAATATTAGAACAAAAATGTATTTACATGTAACACGTTTAGACCTTGGGATCCATAAATAATTTGAAAAAATAAGTCAAATTTTTTTTTTAATATTATTCAACACTTAAATGTCAATGTCAGGTTTAGGTCTGTCTGTGCATGCTTTGTACCGTTTTTGTCAATAAAACCCAGTTTTTATAGCAAAAAAGCCAAACTATGCATTATATTTCCCCCCAAAAAATTGCCAAAGTGAAGTAATTGAAGCCTCAAATTTTTAAATATTTCATAACAACATTGATTTTGATGCATTATGTTTTTGAGCAATGACAGTAAAAAAAAAAAAAACGTTTTTTTACTTTCAACACTTAAATGTCAATCTCAAGTTCAGGTTTATCAGGGGATAAAAAAGTTATTTTGTTGCATGTTTTGTGCCATTTTTGCCAATTAAAAAAAAACAGTTTTTATAACAGAAAAGCCAAAATATTCATTACATTTCCC